>NC_081408.1:259564694-259864694 GCF_030272615.1 Cryptomeria japonica
GATAAGAAATAAATTCACTTCTATAGAAGTGCAGACACAGTTGCAGTGGGGTATGGAGGGAGAGAAGAAGAGAAAGAGGGATGGGGTATTGAGGAAGAGAGAGAGAGAGAGAGAGAGAGAGAGAGAGAGAGAGAGAGAGAGAGAGAGACCTTGTATGTGTTTGAGAGGGAGAGATGATACACTTACATGTGTATATATATGTTTAATATATTATATGTATATAAACATATTATATATACAATGTTATATTATACACATATTATATATTACATATATTATATGAATATACACATATTATACATAGAATATCATATTATACAATAGCACGTATGTGCTGTTTAATGGGAAACACGCGCATACACGCTTCTGACACTATAAATACCCCGTACACGCTTTTTAAACCATACGTACCCCATACGTGTTTTTGACTTTTTAGGCTTGGAAATAGGCCTAGATGACAAAGTTACGGATTGGAAGTTTGATTTCCCTCCATTTCTCTCATTTTTGACGTGTTTTATTTTATCAACTTGGTTTATTGACTTTGTCATCATCAGGTTTACACTTCATAAAGTGGGTATTTCAAAAATTGCCACCACATTTTCACCCATCTTCTGAGCTTTCTAACCATATAATTTTTTTTTCAATTTGAAGAACAATAACATATTATTATTGAATTTCTTTTACTAGTGTCTCCATAGTTCTCACAGACATAGGTGCACCATTTTTTGAATAACTTTTGATATACGTATCTAAATTTAAAAAACTTTATATATTATTGTAGTGCACTTGATTATTTACAATTAAAAAAAATAATTTGTATTTTCGATTTGTTGAGTGCAACTTATGCTTTGCGCACGAACAGGTACCAAATTTTCAGGATGTACTTGATTGGAAAAATCATTAAACAAAAAATACTCAACAAAAAATTACAAAAAAATATGCATCTTCTAGTGCTCACTCTTAACTATCTTTTTGCCAAAGGATTTGTCAAAATACTAAATCTAACTATGACTTTTTAGATGCACACGTCAGACACTATGTTATGTTTTTCAAAAAAAAATAGGGCCAGTTTTTCATGTGCGAAGGATTTGACCCCCTTAATCTTATCCAATTTTGAAAAACTTTAGTAGTTTGAAAACTAGATTCAGAGTACTACAATATTTGTTGTTTGATTATCTTCATATCTTGAGTGGATGACTTTCAAATTTTGCCTCTAAGTTCAGATTCACCTGATTTCAGAAAAAAAGTGTCCACTTATACCCCCCTTTTTGACCACCATCTTTGTGCACTTACCCTATTCTCATCTTTAATATTCCTATTAGTCTCAGATAAATCCTCCATAGTGTTGGCATTCATAGCGTACCTTTTTCCCTATTGTTAGTGAAAGCTAATGATCCCAAAATAAACTCAACATTCTTCTGATTAGGCACCTTTTCCTTCTTTCCTTTTCCATAGACCGATATGGATGGGGAGGCATGAGTAGATGAGGGGGAGACATTGAGGGATTACAATTTTTCATTCAGTCTTTGAAGTCCCTCAGTGTTGTTTGTCATGGATATCCTACTGACTATAATAACCGCTCTTAGTTTTTCATCACCATCTCTGGGTTCTTGATTTTCTCCTCATGGTCAATTTTCATGGCCTTCACATCCATAACTAACTTTTTATTGAGATCCAACAAAATGTCCACATTATCCAAGGAAGGGGTATTCATTATGTTCTATCCAAGGGTCAAATCACTAATTCTACATTTCAGCCCTGAAATCTCTGACATTGCCAATTTGAAAAAATTCCTCTATCCGTTGACCACTTCACTCACCACTTTTTTCACATCCCTTGAATATGCCATTCAAGATCCCATTTTCTTACCCATTCTGGTGCTCTTTTCAACTTCAATTGGGATTTGAATTCAGATGTCCATGTCTTATTGTTTGTCATCAAACCTTAGTGGGCAACAATTATCTTCTTTGTCTTCCTATTTCTTCTTTTTGGTAGTCATGTTGACTTAAGTGGGTTTTGGATGGGGGGAAATGTATTTTATTTTCCCACCTAAAACAATGAACTTCTCCTTTTTATTTCTTTGACATAAGGTGCTCGAGGGTCTATGTTCCTTTCCTTTCTTAATAGAGCCAGGGCTTATAGAGTTAGGGATGAACTCCATAGATGGGGTATAGTTGAAGTCTTCCTCATCTGAGTTTTCCTTGTTAGTACCATATCTCTCACCCCAGGCAAAGCCCTTGTTTGGTTTTTTATGGGTACCTAGGTGGAAAGCCTCTTCATCAAAGTACTCTGACTCCATGGATTCATCAGTATAATGCCAATGGATGTTTTGAGAATAATGGATGCTATTCTTTTTAGAGTTCAAGGGGTGTGGCCAAATCTTGAGAGACTTTGCATGCTCCATAATTAGAAGGATTAGCCCCTCATGAAGAATAGGGGAGGTCTACTTTTTCAAATGGGCATTAAGACTATTGTTCAAATAAGAAATTAGGTAAAACAAAATAGATATACACCTATCATTTCTAAAATGATTCAAAATAGTAAAGGGATAGGTAAAAATACTCTTATAGCAGCCATCTAAGGTTATGTACCTCATGATCACCTCAACAATATCCACCCATAGAGACTTGAGATCCTCAGGATTGTATCCTCCATCCTTTGTGTTGTGAACTTTATCACTCTCATTTTTTTGGAAAAAATATCAAGGGCTTCCTATGTGGCTTTCCTATCCTTGTAGAATTTTCCCCCTTCCATGAGCATCCTAGTAACCTTCACAATGAGGGTTTTGTCAACCAAAAATTCCCCTCCAAACACCAGTAAAGTGTCATTCTTGTGACTCTTGATGAAAATCCTGGTTGCGCTAGGGTCATGGCCATGAAGTTTTTCAATGTAGGGATTTGTCCCTCCACCTGAGACTTTGTCCCACACCTCCTTGTTCTTCCTCTATTTCTTATATAAAGTGGGTTCTAGTCTATTTTGATCACCTCCCATATTGGGCCTACAAGTCGATCTATGAGCACCTTGCATAAGGCCATTGGACCCCAAAATACAATAGAGAACAAAAAATAAAAACTTACATTTCCAAATAATTTTATGATGCAAACACCTCATCCCTTCCTTCGACTTATGTGAAAAGTACTACATATTTAAGACCTAGATAGACCCATAGTTGACACATTCTTCTATTATCATAGATAAGATTAAATTAATCTCTATGGGAATAAGATCATACATTCCCCACCACTTAATGATAGTTTTCTTGACTCCAAGATTGTCCAAACCATCAGCCACTTTATTTCCTTCCCGAAAGACATGGGAAATTCTAAAATTATCAAGGGACCTAAGAATCCCTAAAGTATCTTCAATTAAGGTATTTAAAGTCAACCAAGGGATTTGTAACCCAAAAAGGCATTTAACAATGTTAAGGGAATCACTTTCTAGCCATATTCTTTTGTAGTTCTCCACATAGCCAACTTTATACTAATGTAGGTGGTCATAGCCTCAATATAGTGATTTGTTTGGGTTCCCAAAGGAAGTACCACCGCTGAGACAAGCCTACCATTTTGATCATGAGCCACTCCCTATATCTAGCGGGCCCAGGGTTCCCCTTGGCTGCCCCATCAATATTGATTTTGTTCCAACTAGAGGGAGGGAAAGTCTGTTGACATTTTTGATGATGTTGTTGTGATTGTCATTGATGGACACACACTTTCTGTATGTTTGAGATTACTTTTTGTATGTATAAGTTATGCTCAACAGGTATTTGTTCCAAACCAGTATTATGTATTATAGCCTTTAGGCTATCGGTTTTTGCAGAAAGTGCCTACCGATCCCAAGGGGTATGAAGACCTCAAGTGGTTCAAGGATCTTAAGCAGTACGAATGAATTGAAGCAACAATTATCATTTTTCCTAGTCTTCATTTTGGCAAACTGGTAATCAGTAAAATATGTGAACCGGTAATAGGTAAATTTATGAACTGGTATTACTCTATGATGAGTTACCAACCGGTATTATTTTTGTGATGAGTTATCATCCACCGACACTTTAGCGATGATTTTGTGTCATGTTACCAAATGTGTCCAGATGCACTAAACCTAGGAACTTGCAATGTAATCCTATTGGACTGACATGAAATCAGATTCCTCTATAAGGACATCATGTCTAGGGTTTTAGTAGGAGTTAGGGTTTTTGTGTGGTTGATGAAGTTTCTATATATGCGATCTTAAAAGAGAAGATCAAGTTTGTGTGCAGTAACAGAGTGTGGATTTACTAAAGACTGAAGTAATGCTAAAATGCATTAGTAATGAGCTATCATGGATCTAATCAAGCTAACTGTGTTATTTGCTAGATAATTCACTTGTTGATTACTCACATCTTCGACGAGTCTGTAACTCTTAACCGGGTAGGCCTAGCAAAGCCTTTGTAAATCCTTTAACAAGGTGGTTCACAACTGTGGATCTAAAATCTTCTCACAAGGTAGTCTTTAATCGGACTTATCTCCTAACAGAGATTGAGATTCCTAACAGGATTTGTTCTGGTGAAGAACATTGTATGACCTTAACCGGTTTGGTTACTATTATGCAGATAGTTACTTGTGCGTTTCATCTCACTGTGGTTTGTCCCATTTGAGTTTCCACGTCAAAATCTCATGTTATGGTGATTGTGCTTCTGTAGGTGAATGCCTTTTTTGTTGTTTGGTTTGCATTTGTGTTAACTGGTTTGTTAGTAAAACTGTTATATCGGTTTACTGCTAAACTGTTTAAGTGTTTAAGATCAGTATTCTTTGGTATACTAATTCACCCCCCCCTCTTAGTATTCATCTATTGGTATCAGAGCCAACCTTTCTATAAGTTTAACCACTTGGAAAGAGATATGGGGGAATACACTGTGAGAGAACTTACTCATCGACTCACTCAGACAGAGAAAGCCTTTGATGAACTCAAAGTCAAATATAAGGCCTCTCTCACAAAGAGAAGAAAGCATGCTGAAAAACTGATGGAACTAACTAAAAATAGTTCCTCTGATGAAGTGGACATGGAAGCCCTAGTTGAAGAAGTTGAAAAATTGAATGAGTCTAATGCCAACCTGAGAAGGGAACTTGAAGGACTGACTATCAGGATATGTCAAGAGCTTGAGAACTGGAGAAAATTTGAAGATCTGGTAAAAGACAAAGATCATGAGATCTCCAAGCTGAACCAAGAAATTAGTGCACTTACCACTCATCTCCAAGAGAGTAAAGTGGAAAAAGAGGAAATGCAAGGTGTAGTCACATAAATCTGTCCATTTTAATTAAATGAATATTTTGTATTTATTTGATTAAAAAACCCACTAGCCATCAGTTAATTAAATTAATATTTAATTAATTCATCTTCAAACATTCTCCTATTATTTAAATAAATTATTCAATTTATTTTAATTAATTTATTATACCAAATTCACAAATCAATTAAATGAATAAATCATATTTATTTCATTTAATCCCCTTTTCCTCTTTTAAATAAATTAAATAAAACATTTATTTAAATCATTAAATCCCCCCCACTTGCATTTTCCTACAAATGCAAGTTGCAACCACAAATTGAAATAAATGAATTTTATTTTAATTAAAATCCTATTTTCCCTCACCCACCAAATCCACTTGCATTCCTAAACCCCCTTCTAGATTCTTCTAAACCCTTCCTAATTAACCTAATCCATCCCCTAATTATTGCCACATTTCTAAGCAACTTGGAGTCACTTCTCAAAGACTTAAAAAGTCTTTGAAAATCATTTACTGCTTTGTGTGTTCAACAATCTAACCTCTGAAGTCGTCCAAACCATTAATGGCTCTTACATGACCATTAATGACTCCTACATAACCATTTATGGTTAATTCAACTTGCACTCATGTGTCTCCTCAAGCATTTATTGCTTTGACCATGGTTATTCCTTTTACCTTTGCACAAGAATTTATCCATTGGATAAAAGCTTTATTCTTTGAATAAAGAATTTATTCATTCAACTTAACCTTGACCTTATCTCCCAAGTTAACCCTCAGGTCATGTCAAACATTTAATGCTTATTCCCTCTCCTCTCAACCTTTCTCACATTGACACTTGTCATCTTGGGATTGGGTTGAAAGTCCTCACATGGATTGAATATCATTCAAACTTGACCCTTGTTGAGATTACTCAATCGCAACCATCCATTTCTCCATTTTTCCTATAAATAGAGCCCATTTCTTCATAATCCAGATCTTGAAAACTTGTATGCATTTAATCTATAGTGAATTTTAGAGAGCATTTAGCATAAATCACTAATATATTGTTATTTTAGCCTAAAATAAATCATTTTAGCATCATAGCATCTAATATTAGCTTTTGTTCACATTTGCATAGCATTTTAGAGTAAACATTTCAATCTTGAACCTCCATAAGCATTCATAGTGCAAAAAGCTGCTGAGAGCTACACTAATTTGGAACTTGGAGAGGAGAGGAACAAAGGAGAAGGAGCTAAGAGCATGTTAGAAGGCATTTGGAGATGCCTTGTTATATTTACTTTCATAATTAAATATTTCTTCATGTTTTTAGTGTCTCGTTTGATATGCCTGCTTAGATTAGTTTTTGGTTGATTAACACTAATGGTTTCTTATGTTTTTGTGTGTTATACGACCACAAGTTTTAATCTAACCTTGTCCATTTTGCAGAGCATCACAAGGTGAACTAAACATGGCTATTTTTGAGAATGCAACTTTGAAGGAATCCAATGCTACTATTTTCAAAGAAATCACTAAGTCAAAGGAAATACTTGCCAAATACAATAAGAGCACTGTTAAGCTAGAGAAAAAGCTTGAATTAGCTAAACCGATAAAGAATACTAATAGACTTGGTTTCTCTGAATATGAGGAAGGTGAGACCTCTGGAGCAAAAGATGTAGCATCAAAGAAGCAACCGACATCAAAGGATAAAGGTAAGAAAAAGTTTAAAACTATTTGCTTTAATTGTCTCAAGGAAGGACATACTGCTAATGTATGTAGAAATAAGGCTTACAATAACTTTCCTTACTTTCTAAACAATAAGCCTAGATTCAATAGATTCAATGGAAATTGTTATGCATGCAACAAGTTTGGACATAGAGCATTTGAATGCAGGTCTGTCATGCACAACACTGGAAGGTATCCTCAAAGGAGTCAAGGAGTTTTTCCTGAACCCTCTGGGAACCGGAATCCAAACCGGTTTAATACCTATAATCATTAGGTCAGGTAGTGGTGGCTATCAAGTGGCAACCGGATGGAGAACAACCTATTTGATCTATCATGGAAATGGTCACAAAGCTGCAACATGTAGAAGGAAGAATGGAAACATGAATAATGGACCTTGGAGATCTCCTGGAATGGTTTGCTATCACTGCAACAAACTGGGACACCCTGCCAGAACCTGCAGAATGAGAAAGAGCATATCAGATGATATACTGGTCACTCCAGAAGGAAAGGTTGATGTTGAAACTGTTAAAATAGATATGGAGACAACATGGAAGAAGAAACCTGAGGAAGTGTCACAAGAAGAACCGGTTTCTGCACCTAGTGTGGAAGTCGCTGAACCAACAAACTAAGCTACAGAAAAGCTTAGGGGGAAACAAATCGGTGAAATGTTTTGAGCCCCTGGCTTACACCGATAAAAGACCTTAACTGGTATGTGATGCCTGTCAATTGGTAGAAGACCGGAAATGGTAAAAGGCAAATTAGGGTTTACACCCTAATGGTGGAGCATTTATTATGGTAGGTGAATAATTCATTTAAAAGGGATTTTCAAGTCATTTTCACTTATCAATTTGCAAGCGAAGAAGTTTTCAAGTGCAGAGTGACATAAGGCGATTTGTCTTGCGATTCCGAAAGATTTCAAAACTTTGAAGAAGAATAAGAAGATAATATCAATCGGTCAAGTGTAGGACTCAAAGCGGTAATCCAGCAACCCAAGTAGTGTGTGGAAAAGTGGAATTTGCAAGCCCTAAATCTCGACGTGCGAAGGTATTTTTCAAGTTTCTTTGTTTATCATGGCTTTTGCATTGCACTCTAGTTCTAGTGCACCCATTGATTCAGTTGATTTCATCTAACGGAAGGAAAAATATAATGCCCTATCCCAAATACTTGTTGGCGTTATAGTTGAGGAAGGGATTTCAGATTATATTGACTGTAAAATTGAAGACCTAGGATCTCTAGTGGTCCATTCCCAGTTAAGCCTATTCTACGAGAAGGACAAGAAGCTCAAACTAGAATACAACATCTTGGAAAAGAAGAAGCTTCACAATGCGGTCTATTCTCTTGGAGAATTTACAGATGATCACATCTGCATCATTCTAAGAAAAGTGCACAATGACAAAATGTATTGGAGCGGACACATGAAATCACACCGAAAGCGATTCATGTCATCACTGGTTTTTGTAATGTTGGAGAGGTGCCAACCTTAAGGAAGATCAGCAAGACTGATATGACCAAGCTCATTGGTTCTATGAGCGACCAATGGGGAATGACCATCAATACCATCAAAGATGATCTGGTCAAGTATACCTGCATGGTGATAGGTTACCAAACATTCTATGCTAGCAGGATCAACTCTGTCTCTGCTGCAGCGGTAAATGGTGGCTACAAGATGATCATGGAAATGTTAGGGTTTCAAGCAGATCCGAAGCAAATATGAACTAACAATTATATGCAGATTTAAATACAAAAGATAAAGAAATGAAATAGGACACAGATAACACAGAGATTTAACGTGGTTCACCCAGAATGGGTTACGTCCACCATACACAGCTGTCCAATCTTTCTTATTATCCAGCAAAAATAGTACATCAACCTTACAATGCCTTAAGCATCCCAGCTGCTTATAACATGCGTTTTTAGGGCAACAAACAAAGTCGACCTTTTTAGGGTTTTATTACAATGTCGGTTTTCATCAAAAAAAATGGCAAAAAAAATTTTTCTCGGGGGCTGCCGCCCCTAAACCCCTGCCCGGGGCCCAGCCCGGCCTCGGACTCCGGCGAGGATACGTGCTGAGTGTACAGTACTTTGCTGATCAGTCGCCACATTTCAACAATCTCCCACTTGGAGACTGATTAGGCTCCACACCGAACAATCTCCCACTTGGAGACTGATACTACACGACACCACTATACATGCAACATCCGCTAGATAAAACATTAGGACTTGACTAGTATAAATTCCACAATTATCAATCAAGAAGACCAACAGAAACTGATGAAGAAATCAGCTTCTCCTGTGGAACTGCCTTTGTGAACATATCAGCAGGATTCTCACTTGTGTGAATCTTCTTAAGCCGTAACTGACCCTCCTCCAAAACAGTCCGGATGAAGTGGTACCTGAGCTGAATGTGCTTTGTCCTTGAATGAAAAGCAGAGTTCTTCGCAAGATGAATGGCACTCTGGCTATCAGTATATAATGGGCTATCCTCTTGTGTCTGACCCAATTCCTTTAGAAAATATTGCAACCAAATCATCTCTTTGCTGGCTTCTGTAGCAGTAACATACTTAGCTTCAGTGGTTGAAAGTGCAACAACCTTTTGCAGCCCTGAAATCCAACTAACTGCAGTTCCCCCTATAGTAAAAACATACCCTTTAGTACTCCTTCATGAATCAATATCACCAGCCAGATCAGAGTCAACAAATCCACTTAGAGCAGCATTAGATCCTTTGAAACATAATGCTTTTGTAGTAGTTCCTTTCAAATACCGAAGAATCCATTTCACAACATTCCAATGTTCCATACCCAGATTACTCATAAACCTGCTCACAACTCCCACTGCATGTGCAATATCTGGCCTTGTGCATACCATTGCATACATCAGACTGCCAACAGCTGATGAATACGGGATGTTAGACATTTTATTAACCTCTTCCTGTGCCTTTGGGCACATCTCCTTAGTCAATTTGAAATGACTAGCCAAAGGTGTACTAACTGCTTTTGCATCCTGCATGTTAAATCTTTTCAACACCTTCTTTATATACTCACTTTGGGACAAATTCAAGGTTCTATTTTTCCTGTCCCGTGTAATCCTCATACCGAGAATTTGCTTAGCTGCACCCAAATCCTTCATAGCAAATGACCTGGCTAATTTCTGTTTAAGATCATTTATATGTTGCATGTTAGACCCAGCAACAAGCATGTCATCAACATAAAGCAATAGGATAATATAACTGCCATTATCAAATCTCTTAAAATATACACAATGATCAGAATGACATCTATGATAACCGTGTTCAACCATGAAACTATCAAATTTTAAATACCATTGTCGGGGTGCTTGCTTTAGGCCATACAGACTTTTCTTCAACCTGCACACCAAGTTCTTCTTACCTTTGACCTCATATCCCTGTGGTTGCAACATGTAAAGGGACTAAGTCCCAAGTCTTATTTTTCATCAAGGAGTCCATCTCCTCTTTCATGCCTAGTTGCCACTGTTGTTTGGCATCCACCTGCATTGCTTCTTCATAATCTTCTGGTTCACCAGAATCCGTTAATAAAATAGAATACAAAGAAGGAGAAAATCTTTCAGGGGGTCTACTTGTCCTCGTAGAACGTCTAACACTTGCAGGAGTTTGTGGGACAATCTGTTGTTGCTGAGCATCAGGTACCTGTGGCATTTCATTTTCAGGAATCTCATCCAACACCACATATTCTTGTTTGTCCTGTTCATGCTTCTTTTCCTACATTTGTTCTTTATACACAACCTTCTCATTGAATATAACATCTCTACTTCTAATTATTTTCTTATTTTCAAAATCCCATAACCGATAGCCATATTCATCTATTCCATATCCAATGAAGGTACATTTCTGAGATTTAGCATCAAGCTTGGTTCTGTTTTCTTTATCAACATGGACAAAAGCTTCACAACCAAAAGTTTTTAGAAAAGAATAATTTACCTTTTTACCAGTCCATGCCTCCTCTGGAATACCACCATCCAAAGGAGTTGAAGGTCCTCTATTTATCAAATAAACAGCAGTATGTACAGCATCTGCCCAAAAATGTAAGGGCAATCTAGCATGCAATCTCATGCTCCTCGCACGTTCCATGATGGTCCTATTCATTCTCTCTGACACACCATTTTCCTGTGGAGTTCCTGGAACTGTCTTCTGCTTTCGAATCCCATTTAAGGAACAGTAATCTTCAAATGCTTTGCTACAATACTCACGTCCATTATCCGATCTAAGACACTTCAACTTTTTTCCTGTCTCATTCTCAACCAAAGCTTTCCATTTCTTGAAAGTTTCAAAAATATCTGATTTTTGTTTTAGGAAATATACCCATGTTTTCCTGGTTGAGTCATCAATAAAAATAACATAATAACAAGAGCCACCAAGAGATGATACCTAAGCCAGTCCCCATACATCTGAATGTACAAGCTCTAACTTCTCACTCTTCTTCTCTTTCCCAACCTTGAGAAATCTAACTCTTTTTTGTTTACCATAAACACAGTTTTCACAGAACTCTAAATCAATCTTCTTTAGTCCTGGCAATAGATTTTTGGAGTGAAGGATTTTCATCCCTTTCTCACTCATGTGCCCAAGCCTATGGTGCCACATTATCGAATCTGTTCTTGCAACATTTATTGTTGTTGTCCCTGCAGTAACTTTATCTGTAGCAGCTAAGGTAGAGTAAGTGTTACCAGTACACAGATATAATGTGCCTACCTTTGCACCTTTAGCTACTATTAATGATCCTTTAGTGACCTTCCACATACTGTCTGAGAAGGTAACTATGCAACCTTCACTACCTAGTTGCCCTCCAGAAATTAAATTTCTTCTTAAATTAGGAACATGTCTTACCTCCTGCAGAAACCAGTCATTACCATTCTGCAACTTGATCTTTATCTTTCCTTTTCCAAGAATTTGACAGGGCTCATCATCACCCAAATATACTTGTCCAAAATCACCTTGAACATAATCTAGAAAATATTTTCTATGGGGTGTAGCATGAAATGAAGCCCCAAAATCTATTACCCAAGAATCATTAACATTATCCAAACATAAGATTAAAGCATCTTGTAAAGTATTACTTGCAATATTAGCTTCCTTAATGTCATTTTCATTTTTGTCTCCTTTGTTTTTCCGAGACCAACAGTCTTTCTTTAGATGACCAGGCTTTCCGCAGTACCAGCAATCTTTCTTTCCTCTAGATTGAGAGCGTCCTTTCTTTGACTTCCCTCATGACTTCTCATTCCCAGGGCCTTTTCCTCTTTCCTTTGATCTTCCTCTGTTCTCCACATTCAAAGCACTACCCGATGATGTTGAAGTCTCACCTGTGCTTTTCCTTCGCATTTCCTCGCTTAGGATAACACCAACAATATCATCAAATACCAAAGTATTTTTACCAGAGACAGAGTTACTTACAGCCATAACCAAGCTATTCCAGCTTTCTAGCAAAGAACATAAAATCAAGAGAGCCCTAACCTCTTCTGCAAAGGTAATTTTTACCGAAGACAATTGACTGGTAATTGTATTAAATTCATTTAAGTGCTCCGCTACAGATCCTCCCTCACTCATTTTCAAATTAAACAAATGCTTCATAAAAAATACCTTATTCGAAGCCGAGGGTTTCTCATACAGCTTAGCCAATGTTGCCATCAAATCTACAGTCGTTTTTGCTTCTGTTATATTGAATGCTATAGACGACGCAAGGCACAATCGAATGGATCCCAATGCCTTTCTATCTAAAATGTCCCACTCTTCATCTGATATTGTGGTCGGTTTCTTTGCCTTTCCTTCCAATGGCCGCCACAAATCCTTTTGATACAGGTAATCCTCCATCTGCATTTTCCATAACTGATAATTCTAGCCGTTAAACTTTTCAACCTTGAATTTGGAATCCTCCATTGCTCCCACTCAAATCTGAAAGTCTCGCCAATTTACAGAAAACCTCGCTCTGATACCAATTGTTAGGGTTTCAAGCAGATCCGAAGCAAATATGAACTAACAATTATATGCAGATTTAAATACAAAAGATAAAGAAATGAAACAAGACACAGATAACACAGAGATTTAATGTGGTTCACCCAGAATGGGTTACATCCACCATACACAGCCGTCCAATCTTTCTTATTATCCAGCAAAAATAGTACATCAACCTTACAATGCCTTAAGCATCCCAGCCGCTTATAACATGCATTTTTAGGGCAACAAACAAAGTCAGCCTTTTTAGGGTTTTATTACAATGTACAGTACTTTGCTGATCAGTCGCCACATTTCAACAAGAAGATGCCTCATTTGATTTATGCACCTGTATGCAAAGGTAGCTACTGGTGAACCTGAAGTCAATCAAATAGGACAATGCCTTGAGATTTAAATTTGGACAACTATTGGTCATATTGTTCTTATACTTCCAAGGCTACTTCCTAGGAGTTGGTGATATTCAGTGGTCTGCTAACCAACCGTTTACAAAGAAAATCAGGGAAAGTATTCAAGCGGTTGGAATTGGTTATCCTGAAGTCCTGAACAAATACTTTGATGAGTTCAGATGCAAGATGAGCCAAAGGGTGAGAATATCTGGTGACATTGTCAAGAAGTATGAAGAGGACATTTGCTTCTCCATTAGAGTAGATGAGTGCTTAATGGAGGCTGTTGAGCCCAGAAAGGAAGAAGTGGAGCCTATGGGTTATGAGGTGTGTAAGATATGCTAGACGGGTATGCTTCTACCCTACTTGCTTCACCGCTTGACCCTAAGAAGAAGATAACTGGCACCTATCTAGAAAGGGTTCCACGGATTGAAGGACCCTCAGTGAAGAAAGGAAAGGCAGTGCCATCTGTATTGGCACCGGTTACTTCAGCAAGTCCTAAAGTGACCAAGCGGTCACTGGCAAAGAAGAAACTGGAAGTTGCACCCGCCAAAGTATTTGAGAGAAAGTGGAAGACAAAAGGCAACACACCGGACTCAGAAGATACAAAATCTGAAGAACAACCTAAGAAGACTAGGCAAACAAGAAAGAAGACAAAGACATCTAGAAATGAACTGACATCATCAGCACCGATAAATATTGATATTTCCTCTTACAAACCTTTGACACATTGTCAAAGAACTATTAAGAACATTAGGAAAAAAGTGCTGAGTGATTTGGTAGATTATTTTGATGATTTCAATGATAATGAGAAGGAGGAAGTAGAACAAGAAGTCATTCAATATTTATGTATTAATGACTGGTTGCCATCAAAAATTAAATTTGTGAGACCGGATTCTTTATATAATTCTTTAGACAATAAATGACACATTTCCATAGAAAAGGAACAAGAGATAAGAGAGGAAATATTTGCTCAATATTTTCCTGATGTGTCTAATTCTAAACTTTATGAAGTTATGGAAAAATATAAAGGCCTCTTCTTCATGAGAAGAAGGAGACTTTTGTTGCTAGAAGGGAAAGTCCTTGAAGTGGTAAAAGATACCCACTCTCATTCCAAAGCCGCTCTGAGATTGCACCAAGTGTCCGAAGCCAACAAAAAGGCTGAACAAGAACCAAAAATTGAAAAACTGGATGAGGTGTATAACAGTGAAGGAGAACACGTCACTGATCAAATGGACCCTATTGATGTTGATGCTTTCGATGGTGAAAATGTCACCCCGGATACAACAAAGGACAAAGATGATAAAGAGAAAGTGGACAAGGAGAAATAGGACAAAGAAACGCTTGATAGAGAGCAATGGAGAATGAGAAAAAGAAACAAGAGGAGGAAAAAAGAAAATAGGAAGAGAAGAGGAAACAAAGAGAAGAGGAGAAAAAGAGCAAAGAGGAGGAGGAAAAGAGAAAACAAGAAGAGGAGAAGAAGAAACAGGAAGAGGAGAAGAAGAAGAAGGAAGAAGAAAAGAAACAGGAAGATGAGAAGAAGAAGAAGGAAGAAGAAAAGAAACAGGAAGAGGAGAAGAGGAAGAAGGAAGAGGAGAAGAAGAAGCAGGAAGAGAAGCAGAAAGAAGAAGAAAGGAAGAAGGAAGAAGAGAAAAGACAGAAAGAAGTAGAGGAGAAAAAGAAGGCAGAAGAAGAAAAACAAAAGGCCAAGGACAAAAAGGAAGCGGCAAAGAGCATACAAGTGGAGACCCCACAGGCAACTGGTAGTAAAGCCAAATCGGCTGACATTACTAGTCCCATTGACCTCAAAATCAAACAGAGCTACTACAAAGCATTAAGCTTGCCCAAGAGTGACTGGAAGTGCTAAGGAGGCAAAAGGAGGAAGGTGTTATTCAAACTATAGTGGAAAATCTTACCAGTTTGATTCCCGGTACCAATCTCCCAAGTACTGATTCCTCTCTAACTCAACTGAAACTCCTATGCATAGTTGTAGAGGACTAGGTGCAATTCCTGGAAGATGTTGTTGAAGCCAATGCATAAAAGAAGCATCAAAAGGCTCTGAACATTTCCTTAGTGAAGAAGTTAAAAGAGCTTCGGTCAAAACTTCAGAAGGCACATAAGGACATAAGAGATGCTATGGATGAGGGGAATCTATTGCTCAGTAAGATTAGTCAACCCCATCTATTTAGTGATGATGTGCTTGCATAGAAGGAGAAGCTGAAATCTTACCTACAAGCATATATAAGCACCTTCAAGACGCCCTATGACTCCTTCACCACATATGGGAAAACCGTTCACCGGTTTCAACTCCAGACTACAAGAATAGAGTTAGAGATCAGCAACCAGACATGAGATCTGCATGAACTTCAATTGGTTCTACTACCACGACTGTAAATACTTTAGAAGTGCTATCTCAATATGGATTCCTTAACGGTAACTCAAGAAATGAGTACCTTGGATGTCATGGAGGAACATGTTTTCCAGATGCAAACGGAAAGTGAGGTTGCTAACTCATTACTTGAGTCATGGTCTTTATCCATGAAGACATTTATGCAGGACTTTAAATCAGTTTTTGACAAGTTTCACTCTTTTATTGTCATAAACACTAATTATTTTAATGATAATGGAAACAAGGGTTATTCAGTTGTACTTTGTCATTGTTGGCAAAGGGGGAGTAGTATTTTGTATTTAAAATTTTGATGCATGTTATGTATACTTTCTTGTTTATCTTTGTAAGAGAGTAGTATACATTGTATTTTCTACAAAAGGGGTAGTGTATATGCTTAGGGGGAGTAATTTTGATTATGGCATTTTTTTTGTTGTAAAACACTTAAATGTCAAAATTTTTCCTAAGTGTTGCCATCAATGCCAAAGGGGGAGATTGTTGGCATTTTTGATGATGTTGTTGTGATTGTCATTGATGGACACATACTTTTTGTATGTTTGAGATCACTTTTTGTATGTATGAGTTATGCTCAACCGGTATTTGTTCCAAACCAGTATTATGTATTATAGCCTTTAGGCTATCAGTTTTTGCAAAAAGTGTCTATCGATCCCAAACAGTATGAAGACCTCAAGCGCTTCGAGGATCTTAAGTGGTACGAAGGAACTAAAGCGAAAATTATCATTTTTCCCAGTCTTCATTTTGGCAAACCATTAATCGGTAAAATATGTGAACCGGTAATAGGTAAATTTATGAACAAGTATTACTCTGTGATGAGTTACCAACCAGTATTATTTTTGTGATGAGTTATCATCCACCGACACTTTGGCGGTGATTCTGTGTCGTGTTACCAAATGTGTCCAGATGCACTGAACCTAGGAACTTGCAATGTAATCCTATTGGACCGACATGAAATCAGATTCCTTTATAAGGACATCATGTCTAGGGTTTTAGTAGGAGTTAGGGTTTTTGTGTGGTTGATGAAGTTTCTGTATGTGCGATCTTAAAAGAGAAGATCAAGTCTGTGTGCAGTAACAGAGTGTGGATTTACTAAAGACTAAAGTAATGTTGAAATGCATTAGAAATGAGCTATCATGGATCTAATCAAGCTGTCTGTGCTATTTATGAGATTATTCACTTGTTGATAACTCACATCTTCGACAAGTTTGTAACTCTTAACTGGGTAGGCCTGGCAAAGCCTTTGTAAATATTCTAACAAGGTGGTTCACAACTATGGATCTGAAATCCTCTCACAAGGTAGTCTTCAATTGGACTTATGTCCTAACAGAGATTGAGATTCCTAATAGGATCTGTTCTGGTGAAGAACATTGTATGACCTTAACCGGTCTGGTTACTATTTAGCAGATAGGTACTTGTGAGTTTCATCTCACCGTGGTTTTTCCCATTTGGTTTTCCACGTCAAAATCTCTTATGTTATGGTGATTGTGCTTATGTGGGTGAATTCTTTTTTTGCTGTCTAGTTTGCATTTGTGTTAATAGGTTTGTTAGTAAAACTGTTATATCGGTTTACTGCTAAATTGTTTAAGTGTTTAAGTTCAGTATTCTTTGGTATACTAATTCACCCCCCACTCTTAGTATTCATCAAATTCCACACCACTCCATCCCTAATCTGTTTGTAAACCTAAATAGGGAGAGAAATATCCCTTTGAAGATGTCAGTTTTGAGCCATAAGAAAATCGGAAGGGGACAAAGAGAGCTTAGGAATAGACCCCTTATTAGGGCAAGCCACTAAGAAATTTTTTTTAGTAGCATTTTGAATTCTAAGAACAAGAAGAGGAGCAGGACACTCCAAATTTTTAAAGATCCTATCATTTCTCTCTTTCCAAACACCCCAATCAATGTGGGGTAAGATAAGAAACCATAATAGTTGGAGAGAAGGGTTGAAGGAAGGAAAAAACTCATTAGAGAGAGGTTGATTTAGTTGTAGTAGTTTATTTTTAAAATTTTAGAATAATCAAATATCTACCTAAACCTTACAATTTGCTTTGAATAATGCATGTAATTATTAGTATAATATTGAATAGATTTGAGCTATAAGTGCATATTTAAATTTTAAATTTTTTCTTTAATATATTTTTGAGATTTTTTTTTTGATTGGGGAAACTCGGGTTTTTAGCCTGGTCTAAGCTCAAAGAGACCAGTTAGGGATGATCTATTCCCACAAGGCCATTTCTAGGGTGGTATCATTCCCTACATTTCACTTGTTTAAACTCACAAGCTCAATAATCGAGTGAAGGCACAAGGCTTGCGAGATTCGTGGCCCAACAGGTGATTAGACCTTGTTGGCCACTTCACCAACAAAGTGTTTCTACCATGAAAGTAAGAATCAACTAACATTTTTGAAAAAAAAAACTAGCATGGGAGATTGAACATCAATTAATGGTTCTACCTAAATATTATTAAATAATCTTAATTTATTTTATTTTAAATTTATAACTTTTGTAATGAAATAATGTTTAGAGATTCATCATTTATTTAAAGGAAAAACATGTCATTTACACTTCTATAACTTTAGAGAAAATATGCAAACCCACAAAACTAAGTCAAATTATTGATTATTTGTGCAACCCACTTTTGCAATCACCTCACTATGTCTAAGCAATGAGATTGGATATATGAAAGGTCTAAAAAGAAGTTATTAATGGAGAATAAGCCTAATCTTCCACTTAATAGGAAGGTGACAATTGATGATAAAATTCTAGAAACAAATTGTAAGTTTTCTATGTTTTGTTTTTCATCTCTATAGAATATTATATATGGTTGAGAATGTGCTAAGAGTTATTCTTGGGGTAAATAATAAGGAGTCAAAGGCCTCATCCCTATTTCTTTTTATGTTGTGATCTTTTAAGGAAGTAGGAGGATGGGGAATTGCAGACATAAGAACACAAGGAATAAAACTTGCAAAGAAGGAGATGGTAAGAGAAATGGAAAGGGAAGTTCCTTGGAAGATGCTTATGTAGCACCACATCCTTTATTTTTTCCATGTACATAAACCCAAGGGTCCCTTATAGCTATGTGACATAATTGCTAACATTGTAGTCATTGTAATTTTAAATTCAACACCACTTAAGGGATATTGATCTACTTGGAAAATTCACTCCAATTTTCTTAATTGGCATTTTTCTGGGTTGCATGAGATGCTTGAATTTCATTCATATAACCTATATGAACATTCAAATCTTTTCATAAACAAGTTATTCATTTTCTATTGTTTCAAGAAAAAAGGTCAATAAGGAAGGGCATATATTGTAAGGAGATATCTAGAATAGTGACTAACAATATGCTCTCTTTATAGGCCTAAGTAGGGTTTAGAAAATGATAGAAATACATAATTAGATTTTAAATATCTTTATAAGATTATCGATAAAAATTATCTTTTTATATTTGAATAGACAATGTAGGTTCATATTAAAGAGATTCAAAGAGTATCTCTAGAAGGTCCTTATTTAACTATAATACAAAGAAACTATATAGTGAGACAATTTAATGCTTATGACTTTAATTGAACAATTGATGATAACTAAACTACCATTGAGAAAGAAGTCAATAATAGTAGCAAGTCATTTGGAAACAAGGGACCTCCCTAAAACAAAACATATTGATTGAAATGCCTGCTAATGCATTAAGGAAGCATAACTAAGGTAGGTACGTTGTTGCTTCCTTTTACCTTTTGTGTGAGAAGATACAATTGGTCATATCTTCTAAAAGTGTTCAATAGTTAATATATGTTGGGTTTGGAAACCATCTCAATTCAATTTCCCTTCTATTTATGTGAGCCCTACCAAGGACATCTTTTGGGTGATTCTTTAATTGTCAAGGATAGTTATAATTTAGTTGGCAAGAATAAAGTTTATTTAGATGGAAACATGCAAACCTATTTGTTAAGAAAATATAATTCTAACTCATTTTAGGGTAGCTTTCACTTTTTTACAAGGATTTATCTTCAATTGCACAATCTGTGCTTGAGTGGTTTTAAAAGGATGTAATTTTTTTCAATTAGCCTGTAGGCCCAAGGTGCTTTCTTTATTTACTTATTAAAATAGAAATTTTACTTATAATCTTAACTATTAGTTGATGTAAATCATTCAATTACAATATAAGATGTATTTATTCAAAAAGAATACTTTGATTAATCAAGTCCACACTAATTGGTGGGTCAAAGATAGACCTAGATGGGAATGCATAGAAGAGAGAGGAAAAGTCGATGATCTGATACACTAAAAAAATGTAGGAATAAATAAAATATAAGTATAGGTTATACCATTAATAAAAAGTTAGGAGGAGTTAAGGAACAACATATGTATTTCACTAACATTCCGACCCTTAATGCATTATCCCTTCAAGCGTACCCCCAAAAAAACTCAAATTTCACCTTGCCAAGAGGTGAGTATATTTGCAACCTAAGAATTTATTGGGGATTGTTGGAGCTAAATGTGGTGGTTCATCACCTACTTGAAAATATAATAACATTTCATCGCAGTGTGCTTTGTTCTCTCATTAAAAATAGGATTCTTGACAAGCTTCAACACCCATTGATTGTCACAATAGAGAATTAGTGGACGTTCTTTAAAATATCCATATTAGGTAGAATGAAATATAACCAAAGTGTCTTGCACACATATATCCTTGTGCAACATAATATTTAGCCTCAATGCATGAGAGAGAAATAATAGTTGTCCCTCTTACTTATCCATGAAATGGGGCTAGATCCAAGATTAAAAATAGTTTGTGTAGCATTGTAAATTGTATACACATATAATTTTTTCCTCACCTAGATCCGACATTGGGATTCTATCTTTCAGTTCCTAATGTCTACTTTGATTCTATGCACACCATCTAAAAATCTGCATTATCAACTCCCTTTTTGACCCTTGTTCAAATCTAAGTCCTGATTAATAGGACTAAAGTCTTGGGGGTACCGTGTTCTTGGCTCAAGGCTAGGGTTCCCTCACCACCTTGGTCCTCCTGATTAGGACCTAAATTTGGTCCCATGAATGATCACTCCAATTGGGCAATGAATTAGGTCTTGCTTTGGCCTATTATAAAAATTCAAATAATTCTTTGATGGTTAAGTATGAATGGAGGCCTACCCATCTCATTTGAAAGATATATGGATGGATATATCTCAATTACGCTCTAGAAAATTCAATTCAAGTGAGAAAGTAATCAAGTATTCATCAACCATTGATGGAGAGGTTAGTTCAAGTTCAAGCATTCAAGATGGCATCCATGATCAACCTTCCAAGAAGACATTCTACACGACATCCTACACCCTTGGCATGGTGATTCAAGCAAGCTTCATCAAGGTGTCAACTGCATTTACAAGCATTCAAATTCAAATCTAGGTTTCTCTCTCTCTCTCTCTCTATGTGTGTGTGTGTGTGTGTGTGTGTGTATTAAATTGATCTAGGTGTTGCGATTGAAGATTCTAATAGAATAGACAATTTCAAACGAGTCCAAATTTTATAGGTGCAAAAAGAAGAGGACTAGGTAGCTCCATTAGCTGGAAACCATCCTACTTGTCTACTCAAAAGTGGTAGGACCAGGGTGTCCTACCCTCCTGGTCTTGACAATTTGACCTAAATTTTTTATGTACATATTACAATTCATTTTCCCTTTGTAGATCTTTGTCTGCAATTCTATCAAAAATTTGAAACACTCTGTCATTGTTTTTGAATATGGGAAAACAATTTTTGATGGGCCCCTGTAACCGATTACAGCCAAAAGATCAAAATATTTACATTAAAGTGCAACAAAACACAAAAGACAACACCAAAGAAAAAGACAGCTGATGAGCAAAAACACCAGCAAACTTGAGACAACTAGTCAAAAACCAAAAGGACCTATAGAAAGAGCCCAAATTTAGCTTAAGTTTTGGAGCATTTTAGCAACTTCCACCTCCAGCTATTCCATATTATTAGTCACTTGCTTGATTTCCTCAATTTCCTTGCTATGGCTTTGCATCTTTCTGGTGCTTGCCCGCATTCTTCTCTCAAGCCCTGTCTCTTTATCTTCTGGGGTATCTTCCTTCACTTTAATAATGCTTGCCGAAGCCTTATCCTCGTGGTCATTCTCAAGCTTATTGATAAGAGCCTTCATACTAGCCAAGGCAGCCTTAAGAATCTTATGACTTTGCTCACCAATTTTTTTGAGCGTGTTCTCAACTCCATCAAGTCTTTTTTCAGTGGCCCCTGCTCTGTTCTCCAAGATAAGAAAGCTATTTCGATTAGCATTGATGAGGTCCTCTGAATTACCAATAACTTTGGTAAGCTCACTGAGACAATTAGGGAGGGAATTGAATTTACCCGAGCCTAAAGCTTGTAAAGTCTCAATTTTTCCTACTTCTTGGGCTTGCTTGGTTTTAATGCCAGTAATTTCCTTTTGCATCTAGAGGATCACTTGTTTGAAGCTATCCATGCCATTACAAATACAAAGGTCAATATCTAGGTGATGCTCTTCCTGGGTCTTATCACCTGCAGTCTCAAGATTCACTTCCAGTCCCATCTCCTTGACATTAGAGCTCTGAGCTTCTTTCATGGCCGTATCCTCCCCTATCAGGCCCTTACCCTTAGAATTAGTTGTGAGAGGTGACCGATTCTTGGTTCCCACATCCTTAGTTTTAGGATTCTTCCTTTTCTACTTCTGGCTCACGAGGGTTTGGATCTCCTCACATTTAGTATCCATTTTGTTATTAGTCTCATTATCCTCCTCATACCAACTATCCTCATCCTCCCCTCTCTGCTTCTTTTTGGCCAACCATTTATTGTGTTTCTCGTTCTCTACTTTTCTATTTTTCCTGCTCGACCCAACAATTTGGGGTTCATCCTCTATCTTGGCTTCGGTGTCATAGCCTTCGCCTTCCTCACCATTAGAGTCATCAAGATCCTCTTCCGACTCAGAGACCTCAACTATATTCAAATGGATGGTAGTGTTCTTGATGTGATTATACAAAATCACCATCAAACCTTCATGCATTATTGGGTTGATATTGGGGTTGGATATTGCATCCTTGATCCCAACATTAAGGGGGCAAAAAAGATAATATGGAATAATTTTTTTATCTCTATACCTAAAGTGATTATGTAGGACAAAATGGTAGTTGTAAACCCTAGTATATCTACCATCGAGAGTGATAAATTCCATTATAGCAAGCAAAAGCCTTTGCCAAATTAATTTAATTACCTTTGGCGTGAAGTAAGTATGGCTGCCCTTCACCAGTCTAGCTTTCTCCTCCTCATCCTTAAGAAATATCTTCACAAAAGTGTTTGAAATATTTTTGTCCCTATAGAACTTGATGCCATCCATTGGAAGACCTGTTGCCTCAGTGATCATAGTTTCAGTCACCTTGACCTTCTTATTGCCTATGGTTAATGTGCCTTTGTTCCAGCCCTTCTTGAAGATTCTCATAATTTTGGGCTATTTCTCCTACATGTGCTCCATGAAATTAGTCATCATGGTAGCTTGAAGTACTGCCCAGACCTGCGAACAATTCCTCCATTTATCAATGGTGGTAGCCTCCATTCTCTTGCGTTTTCCACCCATAATGTTATTGATATCTATCGTCTGTAATTTCTAGCAGATACCTTTCTTTGAAATAAACTTTCTGTGAGAAACCACCAGAATTCTATGGGAGTTTCTAATGCTTGTGCTCGAGAGGGAGAGAAACACCCATAAAGCATGCGAAGTGATCCTGCAATGATTACTATACCTCCTTTTTGGCTCCATAGAAAACTAGCTCCTGCTACTACAACCTCTCCTGACACCTCAGGAAATGATTTCAAATTTGACCCTTCTTACCATGCAATCTTTCATAAGTTAAGATATCACGTGCTGCACATGGTAGCTCCCTTTCACCATTCTACGTAATAATTTTCTCACTCTGCACTACCTCATTGGCAGCCCAGTCAGCACACATATTGGCCTTTTTATAAACATGGGAAATGTGGAATTTTTTAAACCCCTAAAGCAACTCCCTAGTGGAATCAATGATGTTTTTAATCATCCACAAAGGTTGGTGTTTTCCTTGGAGGCAGTTAATAATGTTTTTAGAGTCACCTTCCAACCATAACATGTTGACCCACATATTATAGGATAATTTAATAGATTGAAGGGCGTCCATAGATTCCGCCAAATGATTGGTCTGAATACCCAAGGGATAGGCAACCACCCTTGTAAAAAAGCAAGCCCCATTCTGGATAACACCAGCGCAACTAGCAGGTCCCGGGTTTCCTTTCACCATGCCATCAAAGTTGGCCTTAAACCAATCATTAGGGGGAGAAAACCTATGGTTTGAACCAATGATGTAGGCTCTAGAGGCAAGAAGCCCCACCATTTCTCCAAGGTTCTCCCCGTGGACAAACATGCTGCATTGTCAACGTGGTAGAGATGAACCCGTGGGGTTTGAACCTAGGTTGTAGGCACTACAGGAAAGAAGCCCCACCATTTACCCAAAGGGTCATCCCCAAACACTCTCTCATTGTTTTTTTTCTTCAATTCCTCACTATTTTCCCTAGATCCATCTTTACAATTAAAATACAACTCCAAATCCAAATGAAGAATCAAACAAACAAATCCAGTTAGCATCTCATCCCTTTCTTTAATTGAATTGTGGCTAGATCTATTTGTTTTCATTCTTCATTTAAATGTAAAAGGGTTAACCCTATGAAATTAGTGTTTTTGGCTACATTTTGGTGAATCCCTAACTTTCCATCCTTTACATTTTTTATGAACCCAACATGCCTTATGATTACTTCTGATTTTCATTTTTAGATCTCATTTGTATGAATTGCATTGATTCATATTTGCAATCATTTCTGAAACATATAGCTTGTGCACTCATAATTATATTCATTTGATAGCTAGTTCACTAAACATTTTTGGTGATCTTGACATATGCATTACTTTTTATTTTTATTTTTAGATATGATTTGTATGCACTTAAACATTCATATTTAGACTCGTAGATCATATATGCACTTGAATTACTCAAATTTTAGAAGTTAAACTCTTAAAAACCATAATTTATTCTTCTAAAACTTGATTTGTGGGTTTCAATCTTATTGTTATGACATGTTTTCTTCAAATTTAGATGCATCTAGTGTTCAATATCATAATTAACATTATTTAATTTATTGGTTAATCAATCATTTTACAAAGAAATTGCATTGCTTGGTCATAGTTTACATTTCAAATCTTTGTATTCAATATTTCCTTTTTTGTGCATGAGTTTTGTTTTTTACTAGAGTAAAACAAGTTTTGGAGAGGACTCGAAATGTTTAACAAAAAAAGACAGCCAACACCAAGAAAAAGAACT
Source organism: Cryptomeria japonica (assembly GCF_030272615.1). NCBI lineage: Eukaryota > Viridiplantae > Streptophyta > Pinopsida > Cupressales > Cupressaceae > Cryptomeria > Cryptomeria japonica. Next base: position 259,589,798 of record NC_081408.1, read on the forward strand.
AGACAAAAGCCAACAATAGGCCAACCACTAAACAACAATGACAAGGAGGGGTACCCTGATCCAACAACCATTTGAATATTTTTTAGTATCTTTGAAACTTTAGCATTCTTCCTAATAACATTTTGGTTGATCTTAAGAAAATCATGAAAAATATGGGCATGATTAGTCCTACCTTTATCACAAATTCAAGTTCTAGAATAGGGACCAAGAACATGTCTAGTATTGTAACGCCCCACTATGAGGCCCAAAGGACTTAAACAAGGAAAACAATGGAAAATGAAAATAATTTTTTTTTAATTAATAAATTAAACCATACATATGAAGAAGTAGAGAAGGCCTTGAATGGTGTCCACCAATCTTGTCCCTTTGAAAGGTTGGTGTGGTCCACTAGTGTTTCCATAGGGGTCGGGGGTCGGGAGAGGTCACTAGGGTAACCTAGGAAGGGGGCTGAGACCTAGTGAAGACTCACCAGGGTAGCTCATGACAACCTAGTGATGACACTCTTCCCTATTACATACATAGTGGTTCCTCTTGGTTTTATCCTTCTGTGAATTGCTTAGGCCTATGGAAGTTGATTGTTTCATCATTGAGTTCTTATGATTATAGCCTTGTGAGTCTCTTGTGACAATAGTCTTGTGAGCCTCATGTGAGTCATTTGTTTCTTTTTATATTTCCTTCTATCTCTTGGGTCTAGTTGATACCTCCTAGCATGGGGGGTGGACCTGATGGTACCACATGGTTGGGTGGAGTGCTATTCACACCCATTGGGTTTTGGTACATCCTGCATCCTAATCATGATGTCTCGTGAGGATATTGAAGACCTTCATTTAGTACCAGATTTTTGTATTCTGTCCATTGTTGTACACGTGGAGATTATATCCTTATGGATACCTTGTAAGTAATCGATGTTCATATGTATATTCTCATGGCATTGTATTATGTATCATGATCCTTTGTAAAGGATAGTGTTATCATATTTATAGAAATTTCATTTGTTCTTGTATGTATGATTATGATGTTTTGACTAACATCATTGTGGGTCCTTGAGGACTCTTGCTAGATATTTTATGTTCATCTTATCTTTATCTTGTAACATCATGCTACTTCTTTCATATGTATGGTTTAATTTATTAATTTTAAAAAAAAATTATTGACATTTTCTATTGTTTTATTTGTTTATGTCCATTGGGCCTTGAATAGCGGGGTGTTACACTTAGTATCAGAGTCCATGTTCAAACACTAGGATCTCTGGATAAGGTTTTGCCATTAGTCTAGTTTGTTATTTAGTCTTCTATCATATGGTTGTCCTTGTAGAGTATTCTTGGGATTGATGTATAGGACCTTTCAAGTCTTGGGTGTTTTGTGTTCTGTATATCTTACCTATTCCTCTAGAAGATCCTAATTGTGTATAACATGTGCATTCACTTCTAGTTCTTTTCTTCTTGATGTTAGTGATTTTTTATATGAGTGAATATACTTTTGATTTCTTTTATGATGCTTTAAATCCTCGGTAACTCATATTATAAGGGATAACTACATGAACTTTCTTGTGTTCAAAAGATTGCATTGTAGTAAAATATATGTACATAACCTAATAGCCTTAGGTGTCTATGATACATTCTCTAATGCACTCAGGACATGCGATCTTGGGTGTTGTGAAGCAGAGACTATGATTTATTTGACTTGTTGATGTATTGTGTTTTGTGATTTTTGGGGATAGCATTATTCTTTTGAAATTTCTTATGAAAGGAATGACCACTAAATCCTCTTTTCTTTCTATTTAATTTGCGACACTGTCATGTTTTTGGTGTTGTTGGTTGTCAAATTGTTAACACTTTTCATTATTTAATGTTAAGCTTGACATATTTGTTCTTAAATTATTTTCTCTTTTGTTTATGGTGGTCATTCTGAATGTTTGATTTGGCTGGCCCTATTTGTGTGCTAGTGTTATTTCTATCATGTTCGCTTGAACCTTTGATAGTGTGTTAATGGAGGACACCATAAAGAATGGATCTAGGCATGCTGGGTAATCAAATCATATTAATAGTAATCTAAGGAAATAAAAGTGTAATCTCTATGATAAAATTCATTTGTAACCATTTGGATCATAAGATATAATAGGAAGAAGTGTGAACTGGAGTAATTAGATTGGGTTATATGCTTTTGATAAATTTATGGTCTACAAATTGACTGTTTGATGTGTGTTTCTGGATGCCTATAGACATGGATTCTATTTGAATTAAGATGGTTGATGTATGAAATTATTTCCACTACCTCACTTAGATGGAGGTTGTATTATTATGCTTTATGATCAGTGTTTGGTGTTGATGTGATATGACATATGTACCGTGAACTCTCTTATTCTTTGAATGTGTATGCATTATGGACCTTAGATGATAAATGATACATTAGTTATGACTGAAAATGAGAACTTAATCTGAAAGTATGTTATGTTTGCCTTGGTATGTAGAAAGAAGTGTATGTGTAGTATGTTGTATTAGATGAATACCTATCTTTTTAATGGTGCATATAGATGTTAGGAAGTGTTCTCATCTTTTAAAAGTGTAAGTTTCGATGTTTATACATTATGATATGTCCACTTTCCAATAAGGAATTTAGAAGGAAATTTGTTTTGTAAGAATACTTGCGAAATGAGGATTTTAGAAATAATTTAATATAAGTGTTATGACTAAAGTGTTCTTATTTTTCCTATCTTAGCCCTGCAACTTCTATGAGTAAGTCAAACCCTAGGGGGGGAGGATGTGATGCCCCTCCCTTGGTTAGTCTCGATTTAACCTGGCTTGACTCTGGATAACCTTTGTTGTAGTTAAAGTGGCTATTTTTTGATTTATACTTTATGGATAGTTGGATGATGGTTTTGATATTGTGATCTACGATGTGAATATTTGAAGTTTTTTATGCTTTGATAGTTAGATGATTAATTAGATGAATTATATATGTGATGTTAGGATTTAGTCATTATATTTATCAATGCTTAATTGCTTTGATATACACTATGTTTTATCCTTGGTTTGCTTGGGTGAAAGGGAAAAGTGTTGCACTACTCTTTATGGGCAAGCTACGTCGCTTCCATTCCCTTTTCATGGTATGTTATTTTATGGATTATATATATATGTTTGATAATTTGCTTATGCAGCTGCAGGTACTGAGCATCGACTCCACCTAATCCTTCAAGTTTGAGCGTCCTCTATTACCCAATGGTAAAGTGGAAAATTGGAGTTATTAGTCACATCCTTGTTGTACCATCATTCCTACGAGAACGAGACCCTAGTAAGGTATCCTTGTTTCTGGGTTGTCCAGTCATGTCAGTCATTAGCTTTGTTATTTTTTTGTGTTTTGGTTTGCCGCAATTCATTACCACTTGCATAAAGTATAATAAATATCTAGTATTTTTCATTAAAGAGATTAATATTATATATTAATGGTATTTGAATATTATTGATTTATTAATTAATAAAATTGAAAGTGTGTAAGATTAAATTAAAATTAATGTTATTGGTAAAATGATTAAATTTATTTTAGCCTTGTTGTAAATGATTAATTAAATTGGGAAATAATACATTTAATTTGGTATTTTATTGTGCTCAAGGTAAATTAATTTTTAAAAGTAATTTATATTTTATTGTTTGCGAATTTAAATTTGCATGTGTGGGAGTCACAAAAATTAATTAAATAAATCAATTAATGAATTTAATGGGGAATCTTGCATGATTTTTGTGGGAGTCATTTTTAAGGGCATAAATTCTTTTTGCTTCTCAGGAAGTTTATTGTGTGCATGTTTTTCTTGGGAAATGGCTTTTGAAAAGGATTTGAGGAAAATTGGTATGAAAAGGAGAAATTTGGGAAAAAATGGAGTTTTAATTTGAATTTTTCCAAGAAATTAGAGAAAGGTATTGAAATTATTTGTTGAAGCTTTTGTATTTGTGTGTCTGGCTCTTTGCATTCAATAGTTGCAGATCTTCTTGAAGATATTTGTTTATGATTTTGTACGTGATTTTCAGATAGCGTTTTAGAGGTAGGGTTCCAAATTTATTTCTTGCATGTAGAATTTCTTTAGTCTGATTTTTTAATATATAAAAAAAATATGTCTGCTACTTATTTGAAAAGATAAAATAAAATGGATTGTCTGATAATGGGGTTTTGGGGTTATTGAAATTTATCTATGATCTGGGTTAAACTAAGTGTATATTGTGAAATTTGGAAATATTTTGAGGTTAGATCAAAATTTCAAGTGTATTTGTGCATTTGGATTCTTGGATTTGAAAAAGTATATATTGTTCTTTACTAAAGAAATTTTCTGTGAAATTCTTATGTGGTTGTTTTGATTATATATATAATATCATTTCTATCTATTCTGTGAAAAAATAATTTTCTACGTATTAAATTTTTAAATCTGTGCTTCTCTGGGTGTCATGGGCTTACACCCACGGTGGTGGAAAGGCCACCCACCATGGGCACCCACGGTGATGACAAACCCCACCAACCGTGGGCTTAACCACAATGGTGGGATCTCCACCACCACCATGGGGGTTCATGGTGGAACCCACGCCCCCTACTTGACATATTTTAGTTTGCAAATTAAAAACATTATAGTAGATTGTTAGATTGTTAAAAAGTTTTGTAAATATTAATATTTTTTCCTGTTTGATTTTATATAGGTTCAAATATATATGTATAATTTCAGATTAATTCATTAGTTATATAAATGTAAATACATTTATATATGTATATTGAAGTTCGTCATAATTAGATAGATATAAATATATTTATAATCTGGTAAATGTAGTTTATTTTGATAAGATACTATAATTGATAAAGATAGTTATATTTTGGATAAAAATAGCTAGGTTTTGATAAAGATAGTAATATAAGGATAAAATTAGATATATTTTGTTAAACATAGATATATTTGGAAATTAGATAAATTTTTGAGAAAAGTGGATGCATTTAGATTAATATATATGTTATTTCTTAAAATCAATTAAACATGTGGTTAAGTTCTGTTTAGTATTATATATATTTATATGCTTTTATATGAACCTGGGTAATCTTCATTTAGTTATTGTTGATCAAATATTATGATAGAAAAACTGTAGGAATGAATTACGATTTCTAAAATGTTTGATTAAAGAAATGTTAGTTTTATTGTGCAAATTAATAGAAATAAAATGAGTTTTAGTGATTTAAATTTGGGTTATTGGAAATTAATGTTATTTTGAATTAATTATTGTATAGAAATAAAATAAGTTTTATTGATTTAAAATATTTTAAGATTAAATACTTTAATATTTGGCATTATGAGACTTGTATGTACCATCGATTTTGTCTTCCATAGTGGGTTTCTTGGATATGTGGTATAAATGTAATTTGTTTTCCAAAGGCTAGGTTATTGTTGACTTGTTTCTTTGTGTATGGTTTTCTCATTGACATTTATTGTGATGTGCTTGGTGTCCTGCATGTCTTCTATGCTAGTTAATCAATCTTGCTACATTTTACCTCCTAGTTTGTACTCTTGTTCTAGCAAGTCACCCAACCTTGCTATGGCAGAGGAGTCTAGACTCTTAGTGTTATTTGGGTGCCTTAGACCTTCTGTTGAATTTTAATTCCTCGGTGCAAGTCAAAGGGGGGTGGCTTTCATTGGGGACTGGGACAAAAAGTGGTTGCCAAGGTAACTCAATGAGAGTTATGTAATCAAGTGAAAACTTAAATAATGAACTGAGAAGGGTAGCTAGTACACATTAATAAATATTAAATGGTTGCCTCTCTTATGCTTAGTTGATTGTTTAGGTTTGAGATAAGTAGAGAAGGCTTGGAATGACGTCCACCAATCTTGTCCCTTCAAAAGATTGGTGTGGTCCATTAGTGTTTGTATGGGGGTTGGGGCTCAGGAGAGGTCATCAGGGTAACCCAAGAAGGGGGCCAAGACCTATTAAAGACTCACGAATGTAACTCATGACAACCTAGTGATTAAACTCTTCCCTATTGCATACCTAGTGGTCCCTCTTGGTTTTGTCCTTCTATAAATTTCTTGGGGCTCTAAAAGTTGGTTGTTTCACTATTGAGTTCCTATGATTATATCCTTGTGAGTCTCTTATGACAGTAGTCTTGTGAGCCTCATATGATTCATTTGTATCATTTTGTATTTCCTTCCATTTCTTGGGTCTAGCTGATACCTCCAAACATATGGGGTGGAATTGATGGTACTACATGGTTGGGTGGAGTGCTATTCACACCCAATGGGTTTTGGTATGTCTTGCATCTTGATTGTGATGGCTCATGAGGAGATTGAAGACCTTCATTTAGTACCATATTTTTGTATTCTACTTCTTGTTGCACTCATAGAGATTATATCCTTATGGATAACTTGTAATGTAATCAATGTAAATACATATATTCTCATGGCATTGTATTATGTATCATAATCCTTTGTAAAGGATGGTGTTATCATATTTATGTAAAAGTTATTCGCATTTTTCATTGTTTTTAAGTCCTCCAAGCCTCATAGCGGAGTGTTAAAGTATTCACAACCTATTGACCAAACACAACATTCTTCTCATCAACCTTCCCAATAATAGAGTTGGGGTCTCAATTACCCATAGAGAACTATTTAATGTTCTTCACCTTCTCATTCAATTTTTTGAGGCCCTCAAAACTATTGGGCATGGCCATTCTACTGATAGAAACCGTGATCCTAATCTTATCATAGATTTTATTAATGGAATATTCAAGAGATCTTATCTTTTCCTCATGATCCAATTTCATTTTTTTCACATCTTTAGCAATATTCTGAAAGAGATTTAGTATTTTCTTTGCACTTTACATAGGCTTGGGCTTGTTCACACTCAATTATCCCTGTTCCATTTTATCATAAAGAGAATCAACCCTCTCCTTGAATGCACTGATTTTTGACACAATATAATTAAAGAGACTAATTTGCCTTTTTTGTCACATCCTTGACCATCATCAACATATTCCCTAACCCCATGGTAGAGGACTTCTTATCCATACCCATAGGGGTAACTTTCATAGTATGAACAAGGATCTCTTGATATGGAAGTCCATCCCTTGTGGGCCCCCCTCAAACTTAGGAGTATCAACCTTGTCCCCTATAATTTCAACAAATTTATTTTTTAGAATTTAATTTCTCCAATGGCTTTTTGACATGGATAGTACTAGACATATTTTTGTCCTCAATGGCTGAATGAGACAAATTTAGGCCTTTTTTATTCTCTTTGACCTTTTTAGAAGATTTATAGGATTCCCCATCTAGGGTTTTACCCTTCATAGTAGAGCCAAGGGAGACGAAGTTGGGGACGTACTCCTGCAAAGGTACATACTTGAAATAGTCATTGTTAGTTTCATACCCGTGAGGCTAGATAGGAGCAGTATTTTCCTTCCTAAGACATTTACGGATCCTTATATGGAAGAAAGCATCCTCGTCAAAAGGGACATCTTCATAGTTAGTAGAATATTTAGTTTAGTATTGGCAAACATTTTGGGAAAACTCAATTTTGCGGCTTGAGTGTTTAGACTGAATGGCTAAGGCTTTAGCATGCTCCATGAGAAGGAGAATGAGGCCTTCATGATGGATCAATGAATTGGGTTTCTTCTTTGAGTAGAAATCCCATGTCTTAGAACAAAGATAAAAGGTCGAGAAATCCATCGATCATGCTTGAAATAGTTAAAAAACATGAAATGATTGCTAAACAAACTAGAAAAATGACTATCAAGGGTTAGATAGCTAATAATCACCTTTTCAAGATTAGACCAAAGGGGTTTGATGGATGCTCATTCATGACCCCTGGTAGTACATCTGTTAACTATATTCCATTCAACATCCTTGGAGAAGACATTGACCATCCTGTCAGATGCTTATGCATGATTTTTGTTATACTTAGTCCTACATCCCATATTCCAATGAGAAAAAGTTACAAACATAGGGCTTCCTGAGGTTTAAGTACTAAGGACATGTAGCACCATTTAACCAACCTTTTCCATGTGAATGTTGGTGCTTCCTCTAATTATGCACACGATCTACCTCACATCATGTAAAATAATTCCCCTCATACTTCTCATGATGAGGACGACACAAAATTGGATTACTAGTGACCAATTAGAGGAGCTTGATAATGAGTTAAATAATCTTAAACAATGGATGGATTGAGAACATCTGAATTGTGAGCGATTCCCCTTGGTTAAAGAATTTAAAAGAATGGTTCAAAGTGATAAGATAGGTGTGGATGTGCTATGTGGACTTGCTTATATTGTTGATACCAATATTATGCCATGGGGGCTTCACTTAGTGAACTTGGGTTATAGCATTTGTGTCCATGGAATACTAAATAATCCCTCTATTTTCAAAAAATATTGCCCTAAACTTTGTTTTGTCACCCCCGCCCAATACACAGACCGAATTAAAAATCCCCCTATTTTCACCAGATATTGTATTTTTTCATAGCCCAAATTAAAAACTCCCTATTTTTACTAGATAGGAAATATATTGAGCTTAATTTTTGGGATATTAAACACCCCAATATAAATGCATGTGATATAATATTGCCTAGTTAGTGAAGCCCCCATATATTATGCCAGTAAAAGTTGTGCCAACGTTCTTGGCTACTCTCAACCCACTAACCAAGTTAACCATTCCATTCTCATGCCTACATTTACATCTTATATCATGACTTCTTCCACACAAAATGTTAATCCTACACATGTTACTCATGGGGCAATCCTATTAATCAATATTCTTACATACCTCCTTCTGCAACTATCCCATTTATTTCACAACCATCTCCCTTACCAACATAACATAATGTTCTCCCCCCTTATTCTCAACTTCCATTTACAACAATATTACTCCTCCATCAGAATCCGAGCTAGAAATTCCTTATTTGGAGTTATAAAACAAATAAGGTGACCCCTTGACTCATGTGAAGACATTTCAAGCCTTGTGTAGTGATTTCCCTCATGATCAAAGACACATGGCATAATTATTTACTTGAACCTTTAGAGATAAAGCCTTACAATGGTATTGTTCTTTGTCTCCTTATTCTATTATTTCTTTTCAATAATTGGCTAATGCTTTCATTCAAAAAATTCAAAATAACATTGGTCCCAAGATTACTTTGATTGACTTGATTCATTGTAAGTAAGGAGTTAAGAAAAAGTGACTAATTTAATGGGTAGATATAAACATTTGAATTCACAAATTTGTTATCATGAGCTTGATCACGATGTTCAAAGAAGTTTTATTTATAATTTAGAAAAGGATATTAGAGATAAGCTTCTATTTATGTGTTTTATTTTTTCATGCAATACAATGCTTCATAATTATTAGCTTCAAGTGAGCCAATTTGAATCATCTTCTTTAATGTCTCCAGTTGATAAAAATGAGAGCACTCAACAATTATTTATGAAGTTCAAACACAACAAAGATTTCATCAAGATAAATGATAACATCAACACTTAAGAGGCGGCCAGAACATCAAGTGTGATCCCTTTATCATAAATACTTTAGAAAAGAATTAACTCCTCTTTTTGAGTCTTTGCATACTATAATGTTGAGGTTGATGAATGATAATGTGTTGCAACTTCCTCCCATCAAACCAATTGACCCTTATAAACCATTACCAACTTGTCACGATCCTAAATCCTTTTGATAATATCATCATCAACCAGGTCATGACATTGAGAAATATTATCAGTTGAGGCATAAGATTCAGTAAACTACTAATAACAATACTATATCTATAGTTGGTGTGAATAAAAACATAGAGAATAAGTTCAAAGCTCCTCCTAACCAAAATCTCCAAATTTTCACAAATCTGTTGCCTTCTCATTCTACCAATGTTGTTGAGTTCCAGTCACTTGCCTTATTTCCTAATGATATTGGTATAAAATATAATAATGTTTTTTATTAATTAAGTAGGGGAAAGGGCTATGATCCATCACAAAGTTAAGACATCAAATAGCACATCAAAGCAAAAAACACAAAACAACAACTAGCAACAAAAATACAGAAACCTGGAATAAAGATATCCAAGGATACAACCCTCCATTCAAGCCTATCAACTAGCATAAAATATATATAACCATAATCCATCATAAAATCACTTAAACTAGGACCTAAATTAGCACTATTAACAATACTACAATTAAAAAAATATAGTCTTAGCAGGCACACACACCTTACACTCTCAATTTAAGGGATTAAAAAAATTAAAAATACTATAATTATCATTTTTTATCCCTAACAAACTTCTATACCTACGAGATCTACCTAAATCATTAAGCTTAAATATCAAAATAGCAACAAAATGGCTAGAAGCCTTGTAACCCATCAAGAACCACAATATCATTTACTATTGATGAGCTCCCAATTCTTTGAGAGCCACTACATTTTGATCCTTCTATGCATCCAAATCTGTCTCTATGTCCAAAGGAGTCTCCACCTATTTCTATCTTGTTCCCTACTCTATCTTGGACAAAGCCCATAGTCGATTTTCTCATTATTCCATTTGTAATAACATAGAGTGAACTTATAGTTCCACATATATAAATTTGGTTATTATAAAACTCCTTAGCTTTGGATTCCACATCCTTCACATGAACCTGCAAGTCAGCAATTTTACCCTTCAAATCAATAATTTTGTCTATATTATTTTTAGGGGAAGGGTCTAGAGCCCTTAATCCCTCAACATATTCCCCGGTATTGATTGGAGAAGGGGGTCTTTGGTTTGGATAGAGTGTCATTCTCCCAGGATAATTTCCTATTTAGTACCTTAATGCTTGACTTCTTCTTCTTCATTTGATCTCGACTCATCCAGACCGATAGTTATAATGTTTTGTTTAGGCCCTTTTCTATCATTTTTTCTGATTTTAGAGGAACTAGTCTTAGGATCCTGGGCTTTGCATTTTTTCGGGCTGGTTTTTAGGAGTGCAACCTCCAAAGCCTCATTTACAAGAAGGTTTTTCAACAATTTACCCTTCTTTTATGGGATAAGAATTCTCTTGTCAGAGAGTAAAGGGTTGGAATCAATAAGCTATATATACATTGAGCTATATATAGGAGGAAGGGTGACTTCAATAGTCACACCTTTTCAATAACCCGCACTCATAAATAATTAATAATCTAATAGTTATTAGATTATAATTATTTCAAATGGGATATGCTTAAAAAGCATATAATATATAAGGTTTTATAACCTTATATTAGAACATTATATATAAACGTTATAAGGATGTGATCCCTAATAACATTATGTTCTAACACTCCCCCTTAATGTTAATAGGGGATCACATGTCAATTTCCATAGAAGAAAAAATGAAGCACCCTAGTAACGTAGGTCTTCTTTGACAGTGATAAACAGGGACACAAATATATGCCAACATGAAGATCATGCATTCTGGACTACATGAAAGTCATTTTGTCATAATTTATAATCCCAGTGTTTTAAAAATGATGCTATGAGGTCTTAAAAAACTATATTGGAGCCACGGTCCCCTTAAATTAGCCTCTCCCCAAGTTCATTACATAGTGCCTGTAGGTCTTAATACAATGCTTTTACAAGTGGAAGTTTTCCAAGGAGAAGAATTTACAATATGCCCGTAGGAATTAAAAAAATATGCTCGTAGGTCTTATGATACTGTGCCTGTAGGACTTAAAAAAAATCTGCCCATAGGTTTTACGATACTGTGCCCGTAGGACTAAAAAAATCTGCTCGTAGGTCTTACGATACTGTGTTCGTAGGACTTAAAAAACATCTTCCCGTAGGTCTTACGATACTGTGCCCGTAGGACTTAAAAAAAAAATCTATCCATAGGTCTTACGATACTGTGCCCGTAGGAATTAAAAAAATTTGCCCGTAGGTCTTATGATACTATGCCCGTAGGACTTAAAAAATAAAGGATTTAGCCATTAGGTGGTGTCATTGACATGCACACTCCCCCTCAATGGCATCACCTAAGGCCAAGAATTATTTGAATTTGGAGCGTATAATACCTAAAGGTCTTATGCCTATTAGGTCTTAAATCTAGGATTTAGCCACTAGGTGATGTCATGTACACTCCCCCTTAATGGCATCACCTCAAAGTCAATCACTGCATAGAGGATTTCAAAGTGATGGCTAAAATTATAATATATAGTATGTTCTCATGATCTTCAAAGTGTCTTTATTATAGAATGATCTCACTTGAGTGAGGTGCCCATGATCTTCAAGGTGCCTTTATTATATAATGCTTTCACTTGAGCGAGGTGCCCATGATCTTCAAGGTGCCTTTATTATAGAATGCTTTCACTTGAGTGAGGTGCCCATGATCTTCAAGGTGCCTTTATTATAGAATGCTTTCACTTGAGTGAGGTTCCCATGATTTTCAATGTTTATTTTGATCTTTAGAAATGATATTCTCTAGAATGAGTAAAGTAACTTCAAGTAATATGGTACTTTCATATGTATCTAAATGGAACTCTTCCATAAATGTTCAAGGCCATATTGATTCTTTAAGAGCTACATTCATATTTTGTCCATTTGATTCAAAGACACATAGAAGATAGTCTTCTTATTAAAGTATTGCGGCATCCATGTAATAGCACTTGCACCATATGTTTTGGAGGCATAACCTCACCATAGAAGAAACAATATAGTTAGTAACATAGTAATCAACTTCATTTTTGGTGTAAAGAAAGAACATAATATTATTTTTGTCATTTGCCAAAGATCATATAATATTCCTTATAAAAATATAGTCCAATGATTGGTAGAAAGGAGAACAACATATATTTTCATGAGAATAGGAATTAATAATTTGTTGTCTTGTTTAAAATACAAAAATAGACATGCTACTACATATAGTAATGATCCATAAAAAAATTTAGGCAAAGGGTGAGCTATTCTTTCTAGGTTTGCTCCCCAGACAGTTTATAAGGGCAATAGCCACCCATTATAAATAGATGCTTAACACGTAATAAATGTAGAGGATACTCAAAATTAAAAAATGTTAGCTGAAGTAACACTCAAGAAAGAAAATAAAATAAAATAAAATAAAATAATGTATTAGCAAAAGATTCTTGGAAAGGTTTATGTAATGCTCTTTGTGTATGGATGTGCAAAAGTTTGAAACTCTTTTCCTTACTTTTTATATTCACCTTTTCATCCTTATATCTTAGAGAAAAAATAATTAATTTGTCAAATTTAATATAACAAGAGTTTTGATTTCTTGAGAGAAATAGTGACCTCCTTAGATGGTTGTGTAGACAACCTATGTTCTTAAGGGTCCAATTTGTTTCAAAAGATTATATCAACTTTGGTACATATAAATTATCAATATCTAGTTATAAGTATGAGGACAAAAAAAATTACTCTTTTAACATACATTCTCAATAAATGTATTTAAAGCTTGTTACTATGAGTCACTTAGTTCTTTACCAATTTCTTTATAAACCTCTTTGCATTGGTTCATTAATAATTGAGAATTACTCAAATGTGTCATCAAGTGTCTCTTTTCTTTTATGAATTATGATTGAACTTAAAGGGTTTTGTTAATACAAAATTCTATGATCTATTTACTCAAAGATCATATAATGCTTAATGACATATATAATTGTATATAATGTGGTCAGGATAAAAGATTCACCCCATAACATTTATGAAAAAAATATATTTGTTCTAAAAAAATGATCCACTTTATGTAAATAAAAAAATAGAAGAAATCTCAAAATAAAATGATTCTACTCTATATTCCCTTTTCCATATTCAATTGTGAAATAAGAATATGAATGCAAATTTTTCTGCTACAAGAAGAATATTGTGCAAACATAAATAAAAGGCTTTAGTAATAGCACATACAAGGAAGATGTTGATATGATAATGTTTGATTGCTTAGACTTTCTAAGCCTTATTCCCATACAAAATAGACATCATTCAATTCCCTTAGCTGACTTCTTTGCATTTAGAGAATGTCCTTCAAAATCAGATTTCCTTATTCAGAAATATATCTTGTTATCCCAATCACTCCATGATTGCCTTAACCATATTATTCGTTGAATTCCATAGGCATCATTAAAGATTTCTTTCATCTACCTATTCAACTTAATTTGAGAAAGCTTCTTCAACTAGTTTAATCTCTATTACCTTAAATCAATACGTCAGCTAACTAATTTCGACTATAATGTCAACGAACAACAAAAAAACAAAAAACAAAAAAGTACGTTGGATCTACACATAGGCATCTCTAAAAGATTCTTTTTTGAGAATGGCGTGTCTGCAATGCAAGTTTTGAATATTAAATTGTTAAATGTAGGAATTAGTCATTTCTTTCTCCTCAAGTGAGGAATGTCCATTCACCGTGTAAATTACCTAGCTCTTGTAAAGAAGACGTGATTTTATATGAATATATAATATGAAACATTCAAGCATCTGTATGACTTGCAAGTCTCAAATATAAAATGTCTTATTGAGATGTCTAGCACAGAAAACAAAAGATAGAAGATGTATTTATTTTATCTTCTGCTTTGTCACAAACCAACTAGATGTATACGTGATAAAGAGCAATCCAAATTGGATTAATAAAACAAAATACAAATTCCACCATTGGTTGTTCAACATTTACACCTTTTGGTGATGAAATGGGGTGTCTTTTCCAATGTTAGAGCTCACTATTCTATAAGTGACGTTCATAAGTAAGTAATAGGAGGAGCATGTAACATTTATTTTGCATGCAATCTATTTGAGCATTAAATTTAGGAAATAGAATTGTATAATATGTATGGTTTAATAATAAAATATAATATAAAAAATATATGTTTTCTTTTAATAATATCAAGATTTTATCATAAATTTTCAAATGTAAAAGATTGCATATATTTTCTAAAATATTAGTATGATAAATAAATATATTTTCTAATCTTTCAAAAAAAATGATGAGGAAGGTAAGAATTTTAAATATTGTAGAATTTATAACTATTTGTCTATTCTTCTTAAAGGAAAAACTTTCTTTGAAAAAAAATCAAATATTTACCTCTTGATGTTCAAGCTCAACTGTTAGTCCCATTTTTTTTGGAAAAAATGTCCTTATAATCATGCTACTCAACTAATGTAATATATGATGCATCTCTTCCTCAATAAAATAGCAATGAAACATTATGTCACTTATTCATATTTGCGACATGGATTGTAATAATTTTTATAAAGAGATTTTTTTTAATCAAGTTCACGCATTTTTTAATATAACCTATAAAAATGATTAGTATAGCCTAACTTGCTCTAATACCATGTTAGAAATTAGGATCTTAAGATACTAATCATTATAAACAATATTATAAAGTAAATGAAATATGAAACATACATGCAAAATGTACACATTACACAAGATATACATGGGGAAAACCCTTTCGGGTAAAAAACCCCGTAAAGCATCATTTAATTAAAACACTTACAAATATAGTCTATCATAAAATAGACATGAACCTGGGGACACTCCTCCAATACTTCCACATGGCCAATAATACCTCATATGCATAGTGATACAACTCACCATAAAGCTCCAAATTCACCCACCTCTCAAATGAGAGAGAACCTCCTTAAATATAGGGGGAAGGGTGACTTCACTAGTCACACCTTTTCAATAACCCCCACTCATAAATAATTAATAATCTAATATTTATTAGATTATAATTATTTCAAATGGGATATGCTTATAAAGCATATAATATATAAGGTTTTATAACCTTATATTAAAACATTATATATAAATGTTATAAGGATGTGATCCCTAATAACATTATGTTCTAACATAATAAAATGACTATGTTGAGGAGAGAAATCAAAATCATAGTGATAAAGGGTGATAATGTAATAATGTTATAAACCTCATTAACAAACCTAAATATACAAAATACCTATGCATTATCTCTGATTCTAGCAAGACTATTATTGCACTTGATGGACCATTATATATTACTGCAAAGATCAAATACTAACTCTCATGAGGGGCACTACTTTTTTATTCTGTATGTATGGTGAATGTGATTACTCAAGAACATCTTTTTACTCAATGATTGCATCAAGTAACAATTGATAAAGAAGCATAGGTGTTGATAGTTTTAGAGACCTATACCTAGATGACAAAGACTTCTCAAATGCCTACAAGGTATGTAAAGAGTATCAAAATTATTTTAATAGCAATTATTCAGATTTTACCTTGCAAGATGGGTTATTGTTTAGAGGAGGACAACTTTGTGTGCCTAGAGGGCCAATGAGAGAAAATTTCATACAAGAGAAGCATAATGGCAGTCTTAGTGGTCATTTTGTAGTCAACAAGACTCAAGAGTTAGTTCAAAGGTATTACTATTGGCCTAGGACGAATCAAGATGTTAGGAAGTATGTGGAAACTTGTATTGTTTGTCAAAAGGCCAAGGGCACTTCTTCAATTGCCGATTTATACCAACCTCTTCCCATACCAAATAGACCATGGGAGTGCATTAGTATGGATTTTTTAGTAGGTTTACTAAGGAAAAAGCAGGGATTTGACAACATTTATGTCATAGTGGACATGTTTAGTAAGATGGCCCACTTTATACCTTCCAAGACTACTCATGATGCATGCCATATAGCTGATTTGTTTTTCAAGGAAGTGATAAGGATACATGGTTTACCCATGTGAGAATTGTTTCAGATAGGGACTCAAAGTTCATGAGTCATTTTTGGAAGACACTTTGGCAAAAACTTGGCACCAACCTATCTTTTGGATCAGCCTACCATTTACAAATAGATAGGCAGATCGAAGTGGTTAATAGGAGCTTAGGAAACTTATTGAGGTGCCTTACCAAGGAGTATGGTCAGACATGGGATCAAGTGTTATCACAGGCTGAATATGCTTACAATGACACAATAAATAGAACCACCGGTAAGAGTCATTTTGAAGTGATCTATGGTCTTCACTCAAGGGGTATATTGGAGTTAAGGGATTTAGGAAATGCAACAACAAGGAGTGGATATGCTGAAGATTTTTCTCAGTCAATGAAAGAGGTACATGAATCAGTCAAGAAAGCATTGATGGATAACACAAGTAAAATCAGGCAAAAGGTTGATGAGAGAAGGAAGAACCTACAATTCCAAGTAGGTGATCTTATCATGGTGCACCTTAACAAGGCAAGACTACAACAAGGAGTACCTAATAAGTTGCAGATGAGAAGGTTGGGTCTATGTGACATCCTAGCCAAGTATGGAGAAAATTCATACAAGGTGGACCTGCCTAGTGAAATAGGACTGTCACCCATTTTCAACATAGCAGACTTAGTTGCTTACAAAGGGCCAATTCCAGGTTCAAAATCTAGTCACTCAAAGGTATCAAATGATGTAAATAACCCTCTAATACCAGCAAAACCATGTCCAAAGGATGAAAAGGAATTGAGTTCAAGGATCACTAAGAAGAAAAGACACCAAATTTATTGGGAGCACCTAATCAAGTGGTAGGGTATGGATGATGCTAAGGCTACATGGGTGCTTCAGACAGAGTTCAAGAAGTTAGGCATTGATTAGAATCTGATCCCCAAAGAGGTGACATAATTTTCTTTTGTTTGGGAGAATGGTGTAGGAGCACCTAGGACTTAGGCTCATAGTCCTTCTGCAATTTTGTCTTGTACTGACCTTAGCCAAGTTAGGTTTCTAATAAGGACTATAGGAGAGTCCAAGGTGTGTGTGTAATGTTTGATTTGAGTCAAATGTAGGCCTAGTTGTCTTAGTTTCCTTTCTAGGTTTGCACTTTGTGAGGAGGTGGTAGTTTGAGTAGGTTAATGGCCTTCTTAATGGTCAAAAGAGGCATAAATTTGTGAGAGAATTAGAGAGGTTTAGAATAGTCTTAGGAATGTTGAAAAAGACATCAGTAATGACTTGCAATAGGTTGCTTAAGTTGAAAAGACAAAATGTGGAAAGTTGTAAAGGTTGTGATGATAGCTTTGGTCCTAAAAGAGCTTAGCAGTGGAGTTAGGGTTAGCACTTTAACCTAATATGCCTCCATACATGGGGAAGAATATTTAAACCTCCTCTTGCATGGTTACCAAGGTTGGAAGTTTGATTTTGTATGAATGACAATCTAAAACCACTCATTTTTGGACTGTTATCACTGTTTTTGTTTTATTTTGCATAAAAAGTGAACACAAATGGATTGAATCCATTGATCTAGTTTTTCATAGTAGTTATTTGGTGTGTTCCAATATTAATTGGTTGATTTCATTCTTATTAGATAGTGTTTGTTAGTACTTTTGTTGTTTTGTTTTCAATTAGCCAGTTTGGCTTGTAAATAGCAAATTTGTGTAAAATGGTCGCCCCATAAAATCACTTCGTGCTACCATCATGACCTATTGGGACATGGAAGGAAACCCTATGTATAGTGTAAATATGCAGGGATGAGTTATAAAAGTGGATTTCATCATAGTTTCCACCCTGTTCTAGGTGAGTCCAGGAGCAACCCGGCTAGAGGAAACAGGGTGTAAGTTGAATGTATGTTATAGGGGTGACCTCAAAACCCAAGCTTTAGCATTTGAAATTGAAGGAAAGGTCCATTTAGAGTTCTAGTTGAGAGGGGAAGCTTTGAAAACCTCATTTCATAACCTTATTCATTTGTTGAACAATCACTGTCAGTTAAGGCCTAGAAACCCTAACAAACCCTCATTTTTGGGTTAGGGCACTGTAAGCAAGATGGAAGACTAAAGCCAAAAAAATCTCTTGGGGATGGGTGAGTGATTGAATCAAAATAAACCTTTTTGCGGGGTCTTTTGAACCAATTCCCTCAAAACCCTTGAAAACCGGATTTAGGAGGCCTAATTGGGGCTCATCCTTGTAGCCCTATTTCTAGGCAAATTCATGAAATCGGTAGGGAAGATAGAGATTGCAAAAAATAAAATAGACCAAATTGAATTCATTCCATGGTAAATTCCACCTCCACACCTCTGTAATGACTCACAACAATATGTAGGAGAAAAGAGAGAAATTGATAAGTTGTTTTCAATATTGCAAGGTTGAGCATATGGGAAACACATTGAAATGGTAGGGTTCTTAGTCAAACACTTGGTGCAAACACCTTGAGATTGGCAAAGAGAAAGTTCTAGCTGAGATTGGGAAGGACTTGGAAGTCTTGGAGCATAGATAGACCTGGTGAGGCTGGTGGAATTGAGAAACACCAACTAGGTGAAGTGTGAGCAAGCTAGGTAAACCCTATCAGAGTGTTGGTTTATCCAAAACCCACACTCCACCTACATTAGGGTCAGCGGATTCACAAGAAATCCAATTTTTCTCCCAAGGTACTGTAATGATAGGATTATTTTATTAGAATATGCTAGGTAGCTGCTAGGCCTCCAATCTCTCCTGTCATCCAAGCACAAAATAGGGATTGACTTTTTAGTGTCTATTGGGTATTTCTCTTGCTCCAAGATACATGTGGCAAAGTTGGCAGAGCTAGAGCTCAAAGATTTTAATCTTAAAGAATTTGATTATTCTAGGGAATTCTATGATCTCTACAAGAAGATAAAGAAAACTATGCCTAAGGCATAGGAGGGGCATAAGCCTAAACTAGAGGATTTTTGGGCAAACCCCCAAGACAGTTTTAAAGTGAGAGAAAAATTACAATAGGTTGTCAATGCCTCAAATAAAGGATTTTTAAATTGAAACCAATATCACTAAAGCCCTGAGGGATGATGGAGACTTGCTTGATGTTGCCTACAAAGAACAAAAAGTTGATAAAAGGCTCCTCTCCCCAATAAGGTGGTCTTTAAATGAGGATGTAAATATAGAAAAAGTCTCTCAAGTGGTTATCCACAAGACTAAATAGTGGCTGAGTCAAAGGGTTAGGCCAAGTGCCTCAACGGGGAAGTAAAAAGAGTCTACCTCAGGGGTACCCAAGTCAAGGGGTTATAAGGAGTATGCTTAGAAAACAAGATCAAGCTCAAGAAAGAATACATCTACTGACCCCGATGAAGAAGTGAGATCCCAAGATAACATCAAGGCTATAATGAGAAATCTTAAGGAAAAGATGAGGACATCTAAGTTGTTGAAGAAGGCTGAAGACCTGGGGATAACAGATGGATTAGGAACAGTGTCACTCATTGAAGTCCTTCCCCCAAGGATAGCTATAGGGTAGGTTGCAAGAGAGGGTGCTCATGAGAAATAATAAGTAATAGAAATTGATGAAGATGTACCCACTCAACCTCCTCCAACAGCGGCAATACTGGTTCCAGCTACCAACGCCTCCATACCACCATTAGTCGATACAACCATAGGGTAGCCTAGGATACAGGGATTTAGGTCTTCCACTAAGGGGGTAATGAACAGTAATCTCGAATCAGACTCAAACCAAGAAGAGGAACAACCCAAGGAACAACATTCACTTGGAGGGGAGAAAGAACGAGATGAGGCAGAAGATATGTTAAATGAAAGATTAGTCTTAACCCCTCAGGATCAAGAAGACCTCTTTAAGGGCATAGCTGTCGGGCAAGGTGGAATAGAGGCAAATGAGGAAGAGAGGACATTCAATGAAGAGGTCAGTGATAAGTTGTGAGAGTTGCATAAGAAGCAAAAACTGAATGTTAATATTTCTCTCCAAACTAATATAGCTTGTCAATTTGCTTCACCTCAAAATCCTAAACAAACAAATGTGGAAGAGAGGGATGAAGCAGAGGAACATGCAGATGTTCTTATTGTAACTTCTGACATAGTGTCACATCAAGGTGACAAAGATAAAGATATACCACAGTGCCTTGAATTTACTTTTGAGAAGAAAAAGACAATGGTGGAGCTGCCTAAGGTGACATTGTAGCAGGTAATCACGCAGGAGCCACAAAAGGTCAATAAACCAAAGATTGTGCATCATTTGTCAAGAATAGGTTCCGGTGAAGTGATTGTAGATGTGGCAGTTCCACTCCAGACTGAAGGTCAAGCCTCTCCCAAATACCAAGTATCCCAAGCAAACTTGGGTAAGAAAACGAAATGGGGAGAGTTAGACACTTCAAAACCAGCCACCAGTGTTGTTAGGGGGCACGTGGAAAAGGAGCATACCTCCAACATATAGCTTAAAGCACAGCTGGGGTAATACAAGCAATTTCTAGTAGAGATGAGTAAACCTCTAGACTCTTGTAGGACTAACAACCTACCTTCAACCTCATCACTGCTAGAGGGAGAAGTAAAAGCATTAATGGAGGTGAGACGGGTGGTTGCTGCAGCCAAATCATGGGCTCAGGTAAATGCTGCCAAGATTAGGTTATTTTTTTAGGATACCATGGGGGTATACCAAGAGGTAGTACAAGCAAGCGAAGCATTATCTTCTTGTTCTATGCAATGGGAATGAAAAACTAAGCATTTTTAATAAGCAGTTTCGAATTTTGAATAAAGTTTTACATTTAGGAAAAGAGGTAATAATGGAGGAGGATATGTTAAGAGGAGATAGCTATAAGAACTTGCAGTCTTACGCATACATTTTGGAACTAAATATTGAAATGCTTCAGAAGTATGTGAAGGATGTGGTAGAGATCTGAGTCCCTCTCCTTCAGGAAATTTTAAAATATGAGAAATTTGTAAAGCATTTGCTCAGAGATTTTGGGTTGGGGTTAACCAATATAGGGGTCATGGAGGAAGAACAAGTATTGAATCAATGGGACACATATGAGGCCCAACATCTAGGACCTATAGCTCAGTTCGATGTGACACTGATGGACATATACACATACCTGATTACCCAATGTCAGAAAGTGGTTGAAACAATAGAGGAGTTAGAGAAGGGAAAAAAGCATGTGGATGAAGTTTCAAGGAAGTACAAATTAAAAATTAAGGATGTCATTGACCCTCCTATTCATGCAGTTGCATGCATTATTAATAATTATAAATATTATAAAAAGAAGTAGAAGATGAACCTATAGTTACTAAATATAGAAGGATTTATAAGAAGAGATTTTGCATGGCATCTCCACTAGCACTTTGATGACAACTCCAGCTTGTGTTCCAGTTTTGTGAAAAATTATGCATGACTACGAAAGCTTGGCTCACACAGCATGGTCTTTGTAGTGCTCATGCAACCTTCATTTCATAGTAGTTAACTAGAGTATAAAGGAAGAAACTTGCAAGTTAACTACGACTCCTAGTTTTGAGTTCTTAATTTAGGTTAGATTTATTTCCTAGATAGTAGGGCAAAAAACTCTATAAATTTAGAATTTGAATTCATTGGTAAGGTTCCCCAAATTGATGATTTTTGGCCCACTTAGAGATTTTTAGATTATTTTGCAAATTGTTAAGAATTTGAGTCATTTTTGTTACACATTCTTATAAATTAATATAAGAAGTTGCTTGTAGATTGCCTTATCTACGTCTATATTCTACGTAATTGTTATGTGTAATCTGGTAATGTCTATTATTTGTAATTAGCAACATGTTTAGATCTTCTGTTTATTTCTTTATGAATCGTATTGCACATGTGAGTGGTGTATGAGAATTATTATGGTAGGCAATATTATTGATGATTTTATTTTCATGTCTGTGAAGTTGATGATTTTGTAGGTTTACTGGAGGTCTGTTGTTGAATGCTAATTCGAATAATATTTGATAATTTCTTGGACTGTAGGGAACTAACTGAGTAGTTTGTTAAGTTGTTATTGAATTGGTTTCATTGTCATTTTCTTGTATCCTTTACTCTTCATAGTTTATTTTCCAGAGAATCTTAAATTATAAAAATACAAAAAAAGATGAAGTTAAGCCATTAACGATGAACAAGATTTAGTTTCATCTAGTAGGCCCCTTAACAGGTACAACCAAATCAACCATTGGGCTTCCCATCACCATCATGACTAGACTATAGAGACCTTGGAGTAGTGAGTTTTCTTAAACTTATTGATTTTCAAGAGAGGTGGTGAGTGTTCACATTGGCTACCTGACTGTTGACAGGTGTGTCAAAAATAGTCATCAACATAAACTAGTGCTAGAAGGAGGGCCTTATACTAGTCCCCTTGTTGGTTAACCACATATGGTACTTCCAAGAGACTTTGCTTCCCTTTACCCAACCTAACCTCAACTACGAGCAAGATGACATTCTTACCCAGCTATATGATCTTGCTTGGGACAATACCAGAGATTATAATGATTGGTTATGAGCATGACAAGTCTTGGACAATGAAAGACAAAAGGCTATATGTATTGAAGCAGAGGCACAAAGACAACTTAATCCACAAGAACCTCCACAACCAGAAAATTGAGGTACTAAGTTGGATTGTATATCATCTTTCTCTCCCAAGAGATTCCATAGAGTCCTTAGGAGTAGTTCTTCACCATCTGATTTAGTATAGTTAGGACCTACCACTAGGAGAAAGAGGAACAAAGCTAAGAAACAACCTTCAACAGCCTCACTAGTGTAGTCATCCATACTCAACGTAGAAGATCAATTGATTCCTAGTCCTTTGCCTATCACTACACCTTTTGTGACTCAACGTCCACCGTCACCACCTTCAATAGCCTACTTTAACCAAAACCACACACCACTAGGAACTATACCAGGGGTATACATGACCTACCCAGAAACCCAAATAAATTTTGTAGCAAATTCTATTATTTGGGGGGAACAATGACTGATGAGCATATTGAAGCATTCAAAGATGCAGTCGTTCATAACAACATTGAACACCAAGATGTAGTATGTAGACCCTTCCCATATTTACTTGTGGAGATTGAATATAATTGGTATTTAACCCTACTGGAAAATTCTATCACTGGATGGGATGTCTTGGAGAAAGCTTTCATCAATCAATTCTGAGTCTACGTAGATCCCAAAACACTATACCATTAGTTCGCCTCTCTTAAGAAGTCACTGAATGAGCCTTTAAAATTTTTTAATTCTATCTTTCAAAGGGAATTCAAGAGGATACAAGCTCCTTACCAGGTAGAACCCAACGTAGCAATCGACTTGTATCTAAGAGCTATTGACCCTTGGACTGCTATGTTTATTAAGAAGAGTGTTCCCCAAGATCAAAGAGACACTTTGACAAAAGTATTTGCATTGGCAATCAACATGAATCATGAGTTGACACAAACACCATGAGAGATCAGATATAATTTACCCATAGGGTTGAATCAAGGGAACTACAACCAACTCCTTGGTGTACCCTCACCTCTACTTGTTGGAGCCCCAACAATGAACCCAATGCCAATCTATGCATCCCAACCTTAGGTGAATCAATAGTTTGCTGCCCAAGCTTTGACTTGGCAGAATAATACCAATACTACCCCCACTCAAATGCAATATGTTAGTCAAGTACAAGGTGGAAATCATTAGTTTGGTAATACTCACACAACAAACCTGATGGGATGGGGTTTGGGATAGACTAGCCTAGTCTATGCTCTTGGATCCTTTTCCTAGATCACTTTGTGTTCTCCTCACACCCTATGGTCTCTAGGACTTCCTTTTCTTGAGGAATCCCTTGACCTTTCCCAATCCACACACCAATGAGTTGCTTTGCTGCTCCTAAGGTCTCACCTACTCATGAGACTCAAAAACCCCTTACTATGGCTAATAAGGGCTAATCTTGTTCTACACCTTCCAAGGTCTTAGAAAGGTCAAATCAGGTCTTAAAAAATGTTTTACATCCCTCCATGTTCCCCCAAGAAGTTTCTACCTTCATCCTTTCTACCGATTTCACTATTTTGTGATTTTGCTTACAAAATAGGGCTACAAGGATTAGGACCAATTAGGCCTCCTACTTGGTCATTTAGGGATTTCTCTCACAAATGATGCATAAAAAACCCAAACTCCCAAAATGGATTGCCAATCAATTAGCAAGGAATCAAGGATTTTCTAGGTTTTGGGCCTCCAAGTTGCTGTACAGAGCCTAGGGCGAATTTTGGGGTTTTTTAAGGGTTTTGTGAGGGTTTTGTGGTCTGCCTGGGTCACAGTGAAGGTTTTGTGTGTTAACCACCTTGTTTGGATTGGTGGAGGCTCCTCCTTCACACCAATGATTCTTCTAACACTTCTCTACACCTCCTCCAAAGGATGTACTCTCCTCTATCCAACCTTGCTCTCCAAGACCTCTGCAATCTAACCTCTCCTAACTGGGCACTGTCTAGTCTCGCCTAGGAGTAGGTCTTTTCTTGGTGTTCATAAATTTTGAAGGGCCCTAATTTCTTGGGACTATAGTATAGGGTCTTCACATCCATTCCCCATGGTTTCATGGTGGTTCTACAATTGGGAATGGAGTTAAGACTTCATTTACACAATCCTATCCAAAACTGGATAGTAAGAAGACAGTTTACAAACTATTTACAAACACACTCAAGCTGCAAATAGAATCCTAAACTAATTGCTTGAAATGAAATTATTTACAGCATGACAAACATTCCACACAGATTCAAGCATTTCTCAATCCATTAACTTGCTTGTTTTTCTTCATTCAAACTGACTGGTAACAGTTTTACAGTCTCAGTCTGATCTCTTTGCTAGGGCCATATAATCTCTGACATCCAACCCACTAGTTTAGGGTTTGCTAGTACTTATACCACCCATACCTCTGTCAGTGTGCCACATTTATAGTTTACCATGCACAACAAGGGTCTATGACCATTTTGGGTGGTAAAGTTGCTTGACAACTTTTTAAAAGTTGTCATGCAACTTTTGCATCTTTTGAGCAACTTTTCCATTGTTGCTTTTCATAACTCCTAAGCCTATTTTGGGCTATCCTAAAGACATCAACATGCCAATAAGGCCTAACACACACTCCTGGCACACTCAACCTCTCCTGCCCAAGAAATCACAACAAACTCACTAAGGACCTAAAACTAGGACCTAGTCTAGCACACATGAGCTCATGGCTCTTATTCATGTACAATGGCTTCTAAAGAAGCATATCACCAAAAAAATAAAGAAAGAGAAAGAATTAGGAAGGGTGCTCTTGTACCATAATCCCTCTCTGCACATAATTAAGAAAAAGAAGAAGAGATTAGAGCCAGGTCTATTCCAAGTGCCTTGAACTTGCTCTCCTCCACCCATGTAGCTTCAGATACTGGTTGATCTACCCATTTCACTAAGTGCTCCATGTAGACCTGGTGTCTAGTTGACTTCTTCACCCTTGATTCCAATATCTCCTTTACTTTAGGCTTCTTCACCTATGGTAAGACATTAACATCAAGGTCCTGCAGTACCTTGGCTTGGTTCTCAGTCTGCCCTGCTATCACACCCTTGTACATGATCAGGTCAACTACATTAAAGACTAGTGATATAGCTAAATCTAAAGGCAGGTCAACTTTGTAGGCTTCTTACCATATTGCGATAGCATTCTACAAGGTCCTACCCTTCTCATCTACAGTTTGGTAGGCTTACCTCTTTGCATCCTAGCTTTACTCAAATGGACCATCACATAGTCACCCACCTTGAATTGAACTTCTCTCCTCTTCTCGTCCACTTTGGCTTTTAGTTTTTGAGTGGATTCAAGGATGGACTACTTAACTTGCTCCTGAACTTCCTTGATGGTTTGAGTGAAGTCTTCTACTTGCCCACTCTTCATTTCGAAACTACCAAGGTCTCTTAACTCACATACTCCTCTTAGATGTCTACCATAGACAACCTCAAAAGGACTTCTACCAGTGGTTCTATTCACACTGTCATTATATGCATACTCTGCTTGAGAAATGATTAGGTCCCATGTTTGGCCATACTCCTTAGTTAAACACCTCAGCAAGTTACCTAACACCTTATTGATGATTTCAGTCTGACCATCTATTTGTGGATGGTAAGCTGAGCTAAATGAGAAGTTGGTTCCTAGTCTCCTCCATAATGTTTGCCAAAAATGACCCATGAACTTGCTTTCCCTATCTCAAACAATGCTTAAAGTGAGTCCATGAATCCTAACAATCTCTTTGAAGAAGAGATGTGCAACATAGCTTGCATCATGTGTAGTCTTACATGGGATAAAATGACTCATCTTGGAAAATCTATCTACTACCACATAGATGTTGTCCATACCTATTTTTGTCTTGGTAAGTCCTACTACATAGTCCATGCTTAGACATTCCCAAGGTTTGCTAGGGACCGGTAATGGTTGATATAAACCAGCATTGCTTGATCCACCTTTGGCTCTTTGGCATACACCACACCGTTCTACATATCTTTTCACATCTCTTGGCAACTTAGGCCAATAATAGTACCTTTGTACTAAATCCAATCTTTTGTTAACTCCAAAGTGTCCACTTAAACTACCATTATGTTTCTCTTGGATGAGGTTCTCCCTCATGGATCCCCTTGGTACACACAACTGGTTACCCTTGAACAAGAGACCATTTTGGAGAGTGTAATCTACATACTCACCATGGAAATGGTTCTCAAACTCTTTGCAAACCTTGTAAGCTATTGAGAATTCTTCATCTCCTTCATATAGGTCTTTGAAACCTTCTATTCCTATGCTCTGCAACTGTAACTCTTGACCTATCAACAACTTCCTACTTAATACATCTACCACCTTATTAGGCTGCCCCTTCTTATGCTTGATGGTGAATGTGAAGGATTGGAGATATTCCATCCATTTCAGATGCCTGTTTCTTAGCTTCTCTTGAGTATTTATGTAACTCAGTGCCTGATTGTCTGTGAACACTACAAATTATTTTGGAAGTAGGTAATGCGTCCATTTCTTTAGAGACTGCACTAATGCATACAACTCTAGGTCATAAGCTGAGTACTTCTTCTTTGCTTCATTAAGCTTCTCACTGAAAAATGCCACAAGTCTTCCCTCTTGACTCAATACACCACCTACTGCAACTCCACTTGCATCACACTCCAAGGTGAATAGCTTATCAAACGTAGGTAGGAGAAGGATGGGTTTTGTGGCTACTTCCTATTTCAATAATTGAAATGCTTTGTTTGCCTACTCAGTCCATTTAAACTTAGTTTTCAGACCTCCTTTTATGGTGTCAAGGACTGGTGCACATATACCACTGAAATTCTTCACAAATTTCCTATAGAATTGAGCTAATCCATGGAAACTTCTAACTTCAGCCCCTATTTTAGGTGCAGGCCAATTCAAAATTGCCTCCACTTTGCTTGGATCCATCTTCAAGGTTCCCTTAGACACCACAAATACTAAGTAAACCAGCTCTTTCTTCAAGAAGTCACACTTCTCTAGGTTGATGGATAATTTCTCCTCATGCAACCTTTCTAAAACTAACCTCAAATGCTCAAGGTGCTCTTCCTTGGTTCTGCTATAGATGAGAATGTCATCTAGGTACACTACCACAAATCTGCCTGTGAAATCCTTCAACACCTCTTTCATCAACCTCATGAAGGTGCTTGGAGCATTAGTAAGCCCAAATGGCATCACAATCCATTCATACAATCCATTTATAGTTTTAAAAGCAGTCTTCCACTCATCACCCTCCTTAATTCTTATCTGGTGATAACCACTTTTAAGGTCTAGCTTGGTAAAATACATATCCCCTCCTAAACAGTCCATGAAATCCTATATTCTAGGAATAGGAAACCTATACCTTATGGTAATCATATTGATTGCTCTTGATTCAGTGCATAGTCTCCACTTACCTCCTTTTTTTGATGCTAGCACTACCGGGACTGCACATGGGCTGATGCTCTTCTTAATCAGTCCTTGTTCCAATAACTCCTGCACTTGCCTTGCTACTTCCTTATTTTGATCAAGTGTGAGCTTATATGCATCCTTGTTAGGTAAGGATGCACCAGGAACAAAGTCTATTTGATGACTTATGGACCTTCTTGGTGGGAGTGTTGCAGGTGCTCCATCACTCACTATATCCTTATACTCTTGCAACATTTTCTTTACCTCCTTGGGTATTTCTACCTGCAACTTGTCTACTTTATCCTTTGGCTTCACAAAGATGCCACACTTCACTATCTCCTCCTCATGTAGCATATTTAAGAACTCTTTACCAGTAGCCATTAAAATACTAGGTGTTTTTGAAGTGCCCTCTTCATCCTCTGTCAAAGACTAAATCTTGAAGGTCTTGTTGTCCTTCTTAAAGGATATGGAGTTCTCCTCTCCATCATAGATCACCTTCCTATCAAATTTCCAGGGTCTTCCTAGCAACAAGTTACATGCATCCATAGGTAACACATCACAAAGAATCTTATCCTTATATCCTCCAATAGAAAACTCTACCCAAGTCTTCTCATTGGCTAGCACACTCTATCCTTTGTTCAACCAAGTCACTTTGTAAGGATTGGTGTGGGGTATTCTTGTGAGTTTCAACTTCCTAACTACCTCTTCTGAGATGATGTTGTTAGTTGAGCCTGTATCAACTATCACCTTGCACACTTTACCAAGAACTTTGCACCTCACTCTAAACAATGCTCTCCTATGTTTGGGTTCCTCGTTAACTGACTTTCTAATCAAAATCCTATTGAACATCAGATTCTCACCAACTTCTTATTCAATTTGGTCCACATCTGGTGTCTTTCTGCTTGAAGAGTCTTCTTGTGCATAGGCAACCCTCTTTCCACTATTTGATGAAGTAGGCTTGTCAGGGCATCTATATGTCGGGTGTCCCAATTGTCCACAATTGTAACACTTCATAGTTGCAAAATAGGAGTTACCTCTGCCGGTACCTCTACCCCTATTTGGACCACCTTGTGCACCTCTTCCTTTGGAATGTCCTCCTCTGAGATTGGTTTCACTACCATGCTCAGTCAACTTGGCTTCTCCTTGGTTCCTCTGCTCATTTGCTTTGCTTTGGTAACCACCTCGGTGATTCACTCGGTCTCTACCTCTGCCTCTACCTCGGTTATTGGAGTCTCCTTTCCTTTTGTTCCTCTCTTCTACCTTAATAGCAATTTGATGACATTTCTGCATAGTAGTAGGAGTCCATAGGCTTATCTCCTCCTGAATGTTCCACTTTAGGTCGCTTAGATACCTAGCCACCTTCATAGATTCATCTTCTTGAACCTTTGATCTAAGACATAGTTTTTGAAACTCTTTAGTGTAGGAAGTTACATCAAGATCTTTTTTCTTCAATCCTTGTCTCTTCTTATGAAGTTGGACTTCATAATCCTCTGGTAAGTAGTTCTCCTTAATCTTACTCACCATAGCTTTCCAATTTGCAATAGGCAGCTTCCCCATGCTAACCCTTTCTTCTTGTAGGTACTTCCACCATGTCAAAGCTACTCCCCTCAATCTTGATTTGGCAAATTTAACCTTCTAAGCTTCTCTCACTCCTTCACACTCAAAGTGGTTTTCCATGCCCTCAATCCATTCCATAATAGTGTCGATGTCCATTCTTCCACTGAAATATGGCAATCCTTCAAA
Source organism: Cryptomeria japonica (assembly GCF_030272615.1). Taxonomy (NCBI): domain Eukaryota; kingdom Viridiplantae; phylum Streptophyta; class Pinopsida; order Cupressales; family Cupressaceae; genus Cryptomeria; species Cryptomeria japonica. The sequence goes on from NC_081408.1 coordinate 259,620,105, forward strand.
GGCTTTGGTGTTCAAGGCCTTACAAGCCTTCACAAAAGGTTCTTCATTGAACAAGGGATCTAGTTCAGGAATTATGTCATCTATGTCTATAGTTCTCTTGCCTTTACCCTTGGTGTCTTCATCCCAAGGTTCATGTGTTCTCTGATCCACCACTTCCTGTAGTTTATCCCTTATCTCACTCGTTGTTGCTTCAAGGAGTCTATTCTTCTCCTTCTGCTCTTCTACCTCTCTAGCCAGCTCTGCATTAGTAACCATTCTACTCTCCCCTACTGATTCACTAGTATATAGAGACATGCATAGTCCAACAAATCTTTAACTTGGCTCTGATACCAATCTGATGGGATGGGGTTTGGGATAGACTAGCCTAGTCTATGCTCTTGGATCCTTTTCCTAGATCACTTGGTGTTCTCCTCACACCCTAGCATCTCTAGGACTTCATTTTCTTGAGGAATCCCTTGACCTTTCCCAATCCACCCACCAATGAGTTGCTTTGCTACTCCTAAGGTCTCACCTACTTATGAGACTCAAAAACCCCTTATTATGGCTAATAAGGGCTAATCTTGTTCCACACCTTCCAAGGTCTTAGCAAGGTCAAATTAGGTCTTAAAACATGTTTTACATCCCTCCATGTGCCCCCAATAAGTTGCTACCTTCATCCTTTCTACCGATTTCATTGTTTTGTGATTTTGCTTACAAAACAGGGCTACAAGGATTAGGACCAATTAGGCCTCCTACCCGGTCCTTTAGGGATTTCTCTCACAAATGATGCATAAACAACCCAAACTCTCAAAATGGACTGCCAATCAATTGGCAAGGAGTCAAGGATTTTCTAGGTTTTGGGCCTCCAAGTGGCCATACAGAGCCTAGGGCGAATTTTGGGGTTTTTAAGGGTTTTGTGAGGGTTTTGTGGTCTACCTGGGTGACAATGAAGGTTTTGTGTTTTAACCACCTTGTTTGGATTGGTGGAGGCTCCTCCTTCACAAAAATTATGCTTCTAACACTCCTCTACACCTCCTCCAAAGGATGTACTCTCCTCTGTCCAACCTTGCTCTCCAAGACCTCTGCAATCTAACCTCTCCTAGCTGGGCACTATCTAGTCTCGCCTAGGAGTAGGTATTTTCTTGGCCTTCCTACTTTTTGAAGGGCCCTTCTTGCTTTGGAATATAGTATATGGTCTTCACATCCATTCCCCATGGTTTCATGGTGGTTCCACAATGAGGAATGGAGTTAAGACTTCATTTACACAATCCTGTGCAAAACTGGACAGTAAGAAGACAGTTTACAAACTATTTACAAACACACTCAAGCTGAAAATAAAAACCTAAACTAATTACTTGAAATGAAAGTATTTACACCATGACAAACATTCCACATATATTTAGGCATTTCTCAATCCATTAACTTGCTAGTTTTTCTTCATTCAAACTGACTGGTAACAGTTTTACAGTCTCAGTCTGATCTCTTTGCTAGGGCCGTACAATCTCTAACATCCAACCCACTGGTTTAGGGTTTTCTAGTAATTGTACCACCCATACCTTGGTTGGTGTGCCATATTTAGGGTTTACCACGCAGAACAAGGGTCTATGACCATTTTGAGTGGAAAAGTTGCTTGACAACTTTTTAAAAGTTGTCATGCAACTTTTGCATCTTTTGAGCAACTTTGCCATTGTTGCTTTTCATGACTCCTAAGCCTATTTTGGGCTATCCTAAGGACATCAACATGCCAATAAGGCCTAACACACACTCCTGGCACACTCAACCTCTCCTACCTAAGGAAATCACAACAAACTCACTAAGGACCTAAAACTAGGACCTAGTCTAGCACACATGAGCTCATGGCTCTTATTCATGTACAATGGCTTCTAAAGAAGCATATCACAAACAAAACAAAGAAAGAGAAAGAGTTAGGAAGGGTGCTCCTGCACCAAAACCAACCCCTAACTGTGATTCTTGAGAGTCAAGGATCTCATCTATTCACTAAAGTAGAAGCATTAAAGAAAATGATCTCACAAGTTACTTTAGACTTGACCCAACTAAAGATGAATCCTCTGGGAGGATATAACCAATCCCAACCATATAATAATTAGTGAAACTACAATAACCAGAACCAAAACCAAAGGTATAACAACAAACCTTACAATAGGTAGTGGAACACGGGTCCAAACAACGGTGGGGCAAACCATGATCATCCTAATGCACGAGATAACCCAACAACAAACAAAGTGTTAACCTTGCTTATATGAATTTGCTGACTAATTGGTGTAGGTTGCATGATACAATTGCACATTCTAAGGTTAATTGTGCCCAGTTCGAAAAGATCATAAGGATTGCTCAAGCTCATTCTCAACCAAAAGGTTTCTCTAATGACGAACCTGATAAATTTAATACCACAACGTTGGTTGACACATTCCTGTGGAAAGAATTTCAAGCTGAAGCTGAAGGTGAACCATGTGTCTATGATGCTTAGGCCTTTCAAACCAGAAATAACTACAATCTTAGGATTCAAGACAAGGCTCCATTAATAGAGCCACCTCCCCTGAAGGGTGGATTTGTACCTCTCGATGCGAATGCAAGCATAATCCTCGCCCTCCTCAAGCTTTTCAAGGAGCATTCCCTAGACAAACTCAAGGGCAAGAATATGCTTTGAAAGGATCATTTGATGTTACTAAGGAGATGGAGAAGACTGCCACCACTATGTCCCTAATGGAAGTACTGAGATATTGCCCTGAACAAAAGAAGGCTCTCCTTAGGAAGTTGGAATTGTTAGAGTCACAGAGAAATGAGGTTAAGATGGCTAACCTAAATGAAGTCAATGCCAACATCAGCAGTGATGCAATTGAGAACCCACCATTTTTACTGAGTTTGAGGATATGTGGAAAGAAACTACATAACTGTTTGGTAGATTCAGGTGCTTCAGGCAATGTGATGCCCTACTATATATGTCAGAAGCTCGGTCTCAACCTAGTACGTGCAAACAGTAAGGTGGTACAACTAGACAAGACTGAGGTTAATGTAATCGAAGAATTAAAAGATGTATACATCCAATTAGGTGTGGATCCCCGCATATCCCATTATATCGACATTCAAGTGGTGGATATTCCAGAGGTATATGGGATGCTCCTTAGTAGGGATTGGTCAAAAACTTTGGGAGGATATTTCTCAACTTGTTTTACATACTTATGGCTCCTGTGGAAGGGGGTGAGCAACCAAATCCGAATCCATAGTGAACCTAAGTTGAAGAAGTTAGTCACAAATTATGGCACTCCCAATGAGGTGGCATGTGCTGAAGTAAGTCCAGGAGTCTATAGAGTCAATGAAATCCTTACTTTCTCCACATCGGCTCTTCTCTAGTTATGTCAAGTAGACATGACTGCATATAGAGGGTAGGTTAAAGGCTTCACTACAATAGTAAAATAACAGATGTGTTTGTTGGGAGATACTATGAAAATAAAAGATTTGTTGCTTCCAAAATGGTGTTGGCGACATCATGAGGAGCACTGAAAGATGTCACGTATCCCATGTCAGAATGAGATTACAAATTTGATGAGCTTGGTCCCATATGAAGATGTTGATCATACCATCAACATGGAAGAAGTTCAAATTCTAGGTTGTGAGGGAGTAGTGCCCCAAATAATGGATCTTATGAGTAAACCTTCCCAACCAAGAGAATGCAACAAGGAGATCTTTGTGGTTGAGATTGTCAAACAAGAGAAGGAGGATATCCCACCTTAGCATAAGAATGAAGAAACACAATCTCAAGAGCAGCCTCAAGTGGAATAGACTACTCCTAACACCCGTAAAGTGTTCTTGCAACTATTAATCAAACAACCTCAGGTATTGCAAGACCTTTAACCCAAGAGACAACAATCCCCTTCGGAAGCTAACCTGATCACTGACCCTAAGGTGAAAAATATAAAGAAACCGAAAGAATAAATATGGTTTTTAAAGTTTGATGGTTCAAGATCCAAGCAAGGCAGTGGAGCAGGCGTAGAGTTAACAATCTCAAAAGGGAAAACACTTTTAGCCTCTTACAGAATTCAATTCCCTTGTACTAATAGTATGACAAAGTATGAGGCCTTAGTTTGAGGATTACTCTTCACTCAAAAAAAGGGAGCTAAATGCTTGAAAGTGTAGGGAGATTCTGAGCTGGTGGTCAAACAAGTCCGAAGCTAATTTACATGTCACGATAAAAGGTTAGAAGCATATAGGAATAGAGTATGGGGTTTTATTGAGGATTTTGATGTTTTCGATATTCAACTGGTACCCATGAAAGTAAACGGAATACTAGATGCATTGGTCATAGCAGCTAGTACATTAGAACCAGTGAGCCAATCCCCTTTGAAGAAGTTTTCTGTAGAGTTAATCTCCATACCTGTTATGCCTGATAATACCAAACACTTTCAATTTTTCCAAGATGATGCCCACATTCTAGCCTTTCTTGCCAATTTAGGGGCTTTTGAAGAACAAACCATTGATGAGAAATATAAATCAAATGATCTTGATCTTGGGAATGATGTTGATATTATGGATTTACCTATAAACATTATTCCTAAAGGTATGGTCACCTTAGAGATTCTTTTTAATCCGATCCCATAGTAAAAGAAAGATTATCAATGGATTTAGATGCCAAGAAATACGAACCACATAATATTGGTCCATAAGGCCAAGATAAGATTGTCTATATTGGGAAGATTTGCACTCAAAATGAAAGAGAATTTTTTTTACAAATCTTGAAAGAGTTCATTGGTGTAATAGCATGGGGGTATGAAGATTTAAAAACTTACGATACATTGATCATTACCCATGTTATCCCCCTAAAACCTAACATAAAGTTGCTCAGGCAGGAGCAATGACTGGTTAATTCATTGATAGAACCCTTGATTTTCAATGAAGTACAAAAGTTGCTCTTTGCCAAGATTATTTTCCCAGTACGTCATTCTACTTGGGTCGCCAATTTGGTACCAGTAACGAAAAAGAATGGAGAAATACGGATTTGTGTGGACTTTTGCAATCTCAATAAGGCATCTGAGAAAGATAATTACCCGCTTGCTTCTTTGGATGAGGTACTGCAAATAGTAAATGGCTCACAAATGATGTCATTTTTAGATGGTTATTTTGGATATAACCAGGTTTTGGTAAACTATGAGGATCATATGAAAACAACATTTATGACAAAGTGGGGAACATATGTGTACAAAAGGATGCCATTTGGTTTAATTAATGCTGGGGTGACCTTCCAAAGAGCAATGGATATGGCCTTCAAAGATCTTGTTGGCAAATGTATTATTATATATGTGAACGAACTGACTATATTTTCCAAGGTTAGTGAAGATCACCTGGACCACCTCCAAAAAGCACTAGAAAGATGTCAAAGATATGGGATTTCCCTTAACCCCAAGAAATGTATATTTGGAGTAGCGGAAGGAAAGCTACTCGGCCATGTAATCTCCAAGAGGAGGATATCTATAGATCTAGATCAAGTAGAAGCATTGTTGAAGTTACAAATGCCCAACAAAAAAAAAGGAGATGAGATCTTTCTTTGGGAAGATCAATTTTGTCAGAAAGTTTATCAGTAGGTTTGTAGAGATAGTCAACCCGTTAAATGAAATGATGAAGAAGGATACTAAGGTTGAATGGACAATTGAAGCAAAAGAGGCTTTCACACAGATCAATAAATCCATCATCGAAGCTCCCGTGTTAACTAGCCCTGACTACACTGTCATTTTACATATATTCTTTTGCTTCGCTACACTCGGGAGTAGTTGTTTTGATGTAAAGGCAAGAAGGGGATAAGAAACCCATTGCATTTATGAGCTCTCCTTTCAAAAGTGTTGAGGTTAGATATTCTGCTCTTGTAAAATAGGCTTTCGTATTAGTAAGAGTAGTCAAGAAATTTAGGCATTATATCCTGAGGAGTAAAATTTATGCGATTATACTTGATCAAGCGGTGAAGTCACTGCTCATACAGTTTGAGCTAGGAGAATGTCGAGGGAAATGAATGGCAATATTACAAGAATTTGATCTAGAGATGCATCCAATGAAGTTGGTCCAAGGCCAAGGATTGTCTCAAGCCATGGCGACTGACATCCCTCAAATCTAGTGCCAATAATATATGTTGGAGTCATTCACTCAGAACCCATGGTACACAGATTTTGTTTTTATAATTCTGAATAATAGGTGTCCCAATGGGTTGATAGCCACGCAAATATGAGCATTAAGGCTCAAAAGTGCCAATTATATGGTCAAGGATTTGACACTTTATAGAAAGAATTATGAAGGTATTTACCTTCGATGTCTTGATCATCAAGAAGCCCGTAACATGATTGAGGAATTTCACAGGAAATATGGTACAAGTCATGGGTTGGTAGATGCCATTGCACATCAAATCTTGAAGGTTGGATATTACTGACCTAGTATATTTAAGGATACTCATGAGAATGTTCATCACTATCATACATGCTAAACCGTAGCTTCCAGGGAGAGGAATCCCACCATGCCTCTCCAACCAGTGTTTGAGGTAAGACCTTTCACCCAATGGGCACTAGATTTTGTAGGTGTCATTAATCCTAACTCATCTACAAGACATAAGTTCATTCTTATCACGAGGGATTACTACAACTGGTGGATGGAAGTCATTACATGTTGAAATTCTACTACGGAGGTAGTCTTCAAATTCATTGAAGAACACATTGTTACCAAGTTTGGTATGCTGGTCGCTCTGGTATGTGACAATGGCCCTGCTTTTACTTTTGCACAATTGATGCAATGGTCATACGAATATAAAGTGATATTGAAACTTTTGTCCAACTACTGTCCACAAGGTAACAGAGTAGCCGAATCTACAAACAAAAACATCCTAGATGTCATTAAAAAGCTACTTGAGAAAAATCCCAGGGACTGGCATAATCAGTTGAGATATGCCTTATGGGCTGATGGAACCAGAGTAAAATCCACCTTGGGAACTTCTCTGTATTACCTTGTTTATGGCAAAACTCCTATCTTCCCAATCAACTTACAACTACCAATCCTCCAGTTAATGAAAGAACTTGAAATCAAGGATTAGGTAGAGGTTCGCCTCTTAAATATTTTAAAACTTGACGAAAAAAGGATTAATACTCTACAACACTTTGCCAAGCACCAAACGGTCGTCAAGCGATGGTTTGACAAAAGGGATAAGGTGAAAGCTTTTCAGATCTCTGACCTAGTCCTATTATGGGACAAGGTCAAGGAGAAGAAAGGTGATCACCATAAGTTTGAAAGGTTGTGGTTAGGTCCTTACCAAATAGCCAAAATTTTAGGAGAGAACACCTTCAAGTTAAGCTCTTTGACTGGAGAACTCATACCATTGCCCGTCAATGGTCAATTCCTCAAACATTAATTCGATTAATCCCCAATGAAGCTTGACCTATTGTATATAGTAGATTAGTTGTATTTGTTAGTTTTATTGTTTCTGTTTCTTTTCCTTGATATTATGGTTAAGGTGTATGATATTTTTTCTTGCCCTACTATTGGTTCTATTACTCTTCTTGTTGAGGTTGGTACTAATAGCTTAGATTCTATCTTTGTTATTTTTCCTACATCAAATCAATTTTGTGTGAAGTTGGGACATCCTTGGCTCTCTTCCATGAAAGATATCCCTTCTACAATTCATAAATATTTAAAATTCCCTCATAATGATGCTATTATAAGAATTAATCATAATTTTTACCAACCCACAATGAAGTATTAAAATTTCACTCTTGATTACTTTTGGCCTAAAAAAATTGAGCCTTTAAAGCATCAAAATGTTATTATTTTCTTATCTTACCAAAAATAGAAAAATCAGATGATAATGGCCTTGAGTAAACTTAGAGACCCTGCACCCATGGATATTCCTCTTCCTCATCCTAGACATGGTAATCTTCCCAATCCTTCTATTCCTCCTATATATAACATAGTCCCACCTCCTATGTCCTATAAAATAAATCACTTGGCATCATGAATCTCTCAACATATTGGGGTTTATTTCATTCCTCCTACTATAAGGGAATAAAAGAAGCCTATGTTGATTGATCCTAAACCTTCACAAGTCACAACTAAAACTAAAAGGAATCATTGTGTGAGAGAACTGCTATAAAGACTTTTTACTAAGGCTCGCACACTTGCCCCCCAAACCCTTTCCTCCCCAAATACACTAAATGTTGACAGTCCCATTTTTTATAGCCTCCACCTAACCCTAGGGAGGGAGTTCAACTCAAATCAACAAAGTTAAAAATGCTCAATAAAAATGATAGTTCAACTTATTTTCTTGTTAAATTTCATATTATGATTATTTTACATGATGATATGGATTATGATAATGATGTTGTTCATGCTAACATTGATGAACCTAATGATTTTAATGATATGTATGAGCTTGTTTAGATTAATCATGAGTTATCTTCACATTTTTCAAAAGCATTAATCCTAACTCCTAGTGCCAAAAAAAATTATTCATCATTAGAGCATGGTCCTTGTTTGAAACTTACAGTAGCTCCATCTACCGTGCTCATTGTGGCTCCTCTTGCAACATATTGTCCACCATCACTAAATGATGTCAAGCAAGCTTGGGAGGTGGATGATTTTCTTGACTAGCTTTATTCATGTTGTGGATTCTCTTTTGTGTGTTTTCTTGTTTGTAATGTGCTTCCCCCATTACTTGTTGCTTGATATATTTTTGTATTATGTTGGGTTCTCTTTGGATGACCCTTGTTACTCTATTAGTGCAAGATCATAAAGAGGATGAATCCATTGTGGCATTCCTCTATTTGTATCTCAATTCTTTTATATGTTATATCTATGTTATATTATACATGTGTTATTTTTCATAAATGTTCCTTTGTGTTGTCTACTTGAGGAAAATGCAAAACATTGAGATATCCTTTTTGGTCTCTTCCATGTCTTAGAAATGCATTTGTTTGTTATATTTTGTGGTATTCTTCCATTGTGTTCAATGTTACACTACCATTGGGAATGAGTTCAATTTAAAACAATTATTCTTTACATGCATTATTTATCAAAAGTACATTACTAACCCTACAGTCAGTGGATCCCTTATTCACTTTTTCATATATGTTTTGTGACCATTATCCTCTAATTTTCTATTTCTTGGGGGTATTTCATTGTTGTAATGTGCTTTCCTTTTGGATGCATGATACAATAAAGCTATTGCTCCCAATAAGGCGTATACTCTCTCTTTAACATTCAAACATACACTCTACTCAATGTTACATTTTATACACACATCGATGAAATGTTTTCAATTGAGTTGAATATTCAAGTTAGTTCGCAAACTAAGCCTTTAGCCTTGTAAATTGGTATTTCAATTTATTTTTTATGATTCATAGTAAGCACAAATTAGACCAAACCAGTATAGTCATTCTCTTTCCCCTTCACGTGTTGTCCCTTTTATCTTGATATTAGAGTAGTAAGATCCTATAGTCCCTGGGGCCTTGGTGTGTCTCTTCTCTTTGGTATCTTTGTGAAATTTTTTCAATGTGACTTTATAATTTACAATGAGTATGGGTGTAGTCTCATACTCCCACTAAAATGGGTGCTAAATATAGAGTCATAAATTGTATTCACATACAATTTCATCCCCACCTAGACCTCACCTTGGTGTTATGTCTTTTAGTGGCTAATGTCTACAATGATTCTACCCATACCTTCCAAAAATGTACATTTTCAACTCCCTATCTAACCCATGTTCAACTTTGAGTCTTTATTAACTAGACTAGGACTCTCAGGGTACCCTGATTGTGGCTTAGGATCAGGTAACCCCCACCACCCTGGTCCTCCTAATTAGGACCTAAATTTGGTTTCATCAGTGGTCACTTCAATTTGGTGGGAATTTATGTCACGTGTTGATCTGCTCCAAAAGTTCCAATAGTTTTTGGATGGTTAAGTATAAAATGAGGCATACCCCTCTCATTTGAAAGATAAATGGATGAATCTCTCATAATTACACTCTATAAAATTTCATTCAAATGAGCAAGAAATCAAGCATTCATAAAAAATTAAAGGAGAGGTCAAGTCAAGTTCAAGCATTCAAGATGGAATCCATGATCTACTTTCCATGAAGACAAATTCTACATGACATCCTAAAATATTGGCATGGGGATTCAAGTAAGCTTCATCAAATTATCGACTTCAATCACAAGCATTCAAATATGGATCTAGACTTTCCCTCAAAAGGAAAGTATTCTTTTGCAATTCAATTCCATTTCAATTATCATTTCAATTTCAATGGTAATTCCTAAATCAGGGTTTGACCCAAGGAAAAACCCTATCCACAATCATTCTGTGTGTGTGTGTGTGTGTGTGTGCATTAAATTGATTGAGGTACTATGATCAAATATTCTAATAGAATAGCTGATGTGTGTGTGTGTGTTCAAGTTTTAGAGGTGTTTTCTTTTGTATCTCTATGATTTTATTTATTTTATTTTTCTAGCAATTTATGTTATAGTCAAAGGTTATGGATTATATTTAACATTATAGTTCTAGATATTAGAGTTTTATTTTTGATATTCTAGCATGGTCATAAAAGTCATTAAAAGTTTGCAATAGCCACCCATATTTAATTGAAAAAAATTAATGTATTATCAAAGAAAATAAAAAACTATTTAAATGGCAAATAATTTATTAGAATTAATTATAAATAGAATCATGAATCTAGAAAACTCTATTGTGTATGAAACCCTCATACTCTAAAAAAATTTGTGAAAACAAATTGTGACAAAGGATGTAAAATACCTAAGCATTATTAAAGCAACAATGAAACGAGTTTGAAATTATTTTGAAATGTGCCCTACAAATGTTTGGAAGGAGTGTTATGGTGTAGATATAAGGAAGAAGGTGTAGGAGAAGGATGGGAGTGATGAAGATCTAGGAATCTTTTGAATGTTAGCTCAGAGCGAGGACTATCATGTGGAAAGTATTCTCCAAGTCCTTGAAATCCAAGTGGAAGGGGACCTCCTTTGCATAGGTGGGTCCCTCCTTGGAATCATTCTACATTTGATATGAATGATGTCAATGTTGAGAAAAATTGTAGTGGGTCCTATACTTCCTCGATGGAATTTGATGGCAACTATTCCTAGGCAAGTTGTAATGACCTTATTAATAGAAAGTGTTTCAATCATATGGATGGGGTCTCAATTGAGTACACAAACAAATGCACATGCTTAAATATAAGGACCCATATTGTGATGGTCCAAAAGTGGATGACAATAAGGAGGCCGTTGAAGGGAAGCCTATTTATTTCATCTCTTCCCAAATGTATGTTTCATTTCTCCTTCTCTCTCTTGGAAGAACTCAATCATAATTTCTCTTTCGATCCATAGTACTTTGGAAATAAATAGCTTGTTCTTTCCAAATGGCACCTGGGTTTCAACCCAAAGGTTCACCCAGTGGGTGCTAATCTGGGATGGTTCCAACTCTTAGATCTCCCTTTGGAATTTTTGGATGAATAAATCACTGTTGGGATTTCCAACTCCTTTATAAAGTTCATTACCTAGATGCTATTACTAAACAAAGGTCCTAGTTGGTTTTTCACATTTTTATGCTAAAATTGTGTTGTCTTGCCACTAACTATGTTAATTAAACTAAAATATTGTATGAGATCTTGAAATCAATTGATTGAATTTGAAAACTTGGCTCCCTTTTGTTAGATTTTCTCTCCGGTAGGTCATCTTAGAATTCATACCATAAAGGTTTTTGTAAAAGTGTATCACACAAGGTAAAAAAGTAAAGGGGCATTGGTCTCTTCCTTATTTTTGAGGATATCTCTATCTCAAATCTTCTTGAACCATCTTGGAAGAAAGTGGAGTCAAAAGTTGGATCTCCTCTAAAGTCATACAGTCTTGATCCTTTACTTCCATTGGCTCTTAATCTAAGCAAGGACTCCCTATTGAATTGAATGTTGTATTCTCCTCTCAAAGTCTCCTTGCAAGTACTAGTCTCTTTACAAAATACCCTGAAGGTCTAGTTGTTTGTCCCCCTATTATTGAAGGGCCTCAAGATTAAGGATAATCCTTCCCTATTATTGATAAATTATTCCCTTTGTGGTTTCAAATTTCATTAAGGAGTTGACCCCCCTATGACCGCCTATAAGGTTTCTATTCAGTTTGTCACTCCTTCATGTTTGCGGTCCTTCTATATAGGTCAACGAATCCTTAAATAGTGGTGTGGTGGTAATTTCTCCATGCATGCCTAAAAATTAATATTTCACTTTAAACAAATTATCTATTAGTTTCTTGAGGAAAACCCCCTCCTCCTGGTCTCTTTGAACCCCTCCTCAAAGAGTTCTAGGAAGTCTATAGATGTGGGGAAGGATTTAAAGATAGGACGAAAGTCTATGAGGGAGCTAAGGAAAAATGTTGTGGCTCAAGATGCGGCTAATGGTAGCCAATTACCTTTGAGAAGTTGTGCTCCTAAAAATAAAAGATATGATTATCCTATCATGGAACATTTTAGGACTAAATGGTTCTCAAAAGCATATTTTGGTTAAATAATGGTGAAAGAGTTGAATTCAAGCATTTTACTTCTCCAAGATACTAAAATTAGTGTTGATTCCTTAAAAAAGTGTGTAACTTTATTTGTCCTTACTCAAAATTCATAGTTGTGAATGTTGATGGAGCTTTTGGAGGTTTCGCTCCTATGTGGAAACCCAATAATCTCTATGGGACTCTTAGGAGCTAAGAAATTTCTTTCAAAGCATTTTCTTTGAGTATGGTAATAATAAAGTGGAGTGGATCCTCACTAATTTCTATGCACCTAATAACTTGTTCTTGAGAAGAAAATTTTGCAATTTTCTTTTTGATTTTTAGGGGAATTTTCTGAACTCTAACTAGATACTAATGGGAGAGTTTAATACCCCTCTATATCCCTATAAAAATATGGGAGGAACTACTGACTCCACAGATAGATTAGTGGGACCTTCATGACTTTTTATCTAAAGGAAGATTGGTTGACTTGAAATTGGAAGGTAGAAATTTCACTTGGTCCAACCTACATGTAGGTGATAGTCTTATTCAAGTCAGGCTTGACAGATGCATACTTTCCTTTGGGATATTTTCAGCTCTTGTTATCTTTGCTCTAAGTTTAATTTGGGTTCAAATCACTACCCTACTCTCTTTTGTTGGTTTTTAAATAGGCCTAATTTTTTCCACCCTTTTTTATTTAAACTCATGTGGTCTCATCAACCCAATTTCAAAGACATGATAGCTCAGGTGGAACTCCTATTTTAAGGGCACAACTATGTTCAAAATCACTTGAAAAATAAAACTATTCAAGAAGAACTTAATATTATGGATTTAATCGTCCTTTGGTAATTTTTTTGATATGATGAAAGGTGAAATCCAAGCTCCAAGAAGTACAAAAGGATATGGAATGTTTTGGTGCTACTCCTGATAGATTTAGGAGTGAAAAGTGTCTTATGGTTGATCTTCATAACATTGTTTGGAGGGAGGATCTCTTTTGGAAACAAATCTCTTGCATCTAATGGGTGAAATGATTTTTATTAGGAATAGTAACTTCTTCCACGAGTCTACTCTTAGGTGTAAAAAAGGGAACACAATTAAAGTGTTGATTGGATTAGACAGTACTCCTCTTTCACAAGAGAAAGACATTCATAAGGAAGTGGCCAATTACTTCTCCTCTATGCTCAATCCTGCCCCTAACTCAGATCCTAGTGTTAATGATATTTAAGAGAAGGTCTTCTAGGTTATCCCAACTATTTTAAGGCTCAAAGATTGCTTTTATCTAGAACATAATTTTTCTTATGAGGAAGTTAAAGAGGCAATCTTCTGCTTGGGCCCATTTAAATCTCTAGGTCCATATGGTTTTCCCCCCTCTCTTCTCTTAGGATTACTAAGACACCACTGGGATAGATGTCATTTTGGCTACTAAAAAGTTTCTTTCCTCAATGATTCTTATCAAAGAGCTCAAAAATAACTATATTGTGATAGTTCCTAAGAAAAGAGGAGCAAACAAAATGATATATTTAAGACTTATTAGTCTTTGTAACAACTTATAAAAGGTCTTTTCTAAACTTTTCGTCAAAGAAATCAAGCGGCTTCCTAAAAAAATGAGCTATGAACAGTAGTAAGATTTTATGTTGGGTCGTAGATCTTTGGTGCTATTATTATGGTCCATGAATCTCTCCATTCTATGGAGAATAGAAAAAAAAAGACTATGCTCTTGAATCTAGACATCTCCAAAGCATATGACAAGGTGTTTGGAGATGGCCCTTCCTTTCTAGGATTCTCCATAAATATGGTCTTGGAGGAAATTTTTTTAAAATGATGGAGGCCTTCTTTCACTCGCCCATGTTCTCTATTTTAGTAAATATTACTCCCCAAAGTTATTTTTCATCTTTTGGAGGATCAATCATGCATACCCTTTATGCTCCCACCTTTATATTCTTATGGTTGATGTTTTGAATAGGAATATTGACACTTGCATCTACCAAGGTTCCTTAGAGAGTGTTAAAACTTCCATATCTCTTTTATTATTTCACAGTGATAGTTTGTGGATGATACTCTTTTGTCAGGTCTAGCATTAGTGATGGATTCTAAGGGTTGTTTTTCTATCTTTCCTAAGTATGCAAAAAAGTTTGGGCAAAAAAACAATTTGGAAAAGAGTGCTCTCTACTTTATGAATTTTCCCTCTCATCTTTAGAATCACATAGCTAGAGTTTTAGGTTGTTAGATTGTGAGCCTTCTTTATTCGTACTTGGGCTTACCTCTCACTTTCAATAAAGTGGATAGTTAGGTTTGGTATCATCTTCAGGAAAGAATTGAAATGAAGCTAACATATTGGAATGGTTCCCTCCTGAGTAATGGTGGTAAAATTCAACTCCTAAAATCTTTCCTTCAAAGTTATTTGGTGTACCTCCTCTCTATTTTCTATATCCTTGTTGCTTGGGTTAGGAAACTAGATCAAATGTAGAGTAGATTTGTGTGCTCTGGAGTTGAAACAAAGAATAAAATATTCTTGATTAGGTGGGGAATGGTTTTCTTTAATAATTAATCTTGAGGTATTGGTATTAGAGACCCTCAAACTCACCTTGGAAGAGTCAAACTAGTCATAGGCAATGAAGAGTAAATAAATTAATGGAAGGGAGAATAGATCATTTCTTACTATTAAGGAGCTTCCCAAGGGATCCTACATATGGAACAACCTAATTATACCCAAACCATTGCATCATAAAGGAATGATCTGGAAGGTTGGGGATGACAAGAATATTAGATTTGGGAAAGACCCTTGGGCCTCGGTTACCTCTTTGGAGTTTCACCTAATCTTCTCAACCATTTAGAAGGACCTAGTTGATAGATTAGGGTTATTTATATAGGAAATCTGGAATCCTGTTTCTTCCTTTCCTTTGTGGATATTCAATCGTTTAGAGTTTGAACCTCCACTCCGAACTTTTTTCCTAAGAATTTTCTTAGGATCTTGAATAACAAGGATTTTTAGAATGGATGCTAAGTATAGATTCATGTCGGCCTTTTTATATAGATAGGACTTACTCTATCAAATTTGGTTTTGATCTTCTACTTCCATTCTCTTTTTAAATGGTTGCCCAACCGGAGTACTAAAACTATCCTGAAGGTTTACTTATTCTAGTGGATGACTTGTCATAGAAGGATTGTTAATATAGGAAACCTCTAGAAGTGAGATATGCCAATTATGAATAGATGTCTTCTATGTGAAGAGGAAGAATAAATTATAACCATTTTTTATTCCATTGTCATTACTTTTGTAATGTTAGAAAAAAGATTATAAGAATGTTCTCTTTGTCTTAGATGTGGCATTTGGACCCTAAATTAGTCTTGTTTGGCTAGACCCCTTTGTCATCCAAACCTTTCATAAAGGAACTTTGGTAGAAGGTTTTTCTTCACATTTGATGGAGCTTATGGAAATAACATAATGACCAAATTTTTCAGAGATTGTATGTCTCAATGGAAAGATCTAGCCTACAATATTATTAATCATGTCAAAGAAAATATGAAACTCTTTAACAAGTAGCTTCAAACATTATCACCCCACCTCATCCTTGGAATGTCTCAAAGCTAAAAATTCAAAAATGGCTAATTACCTCTTTAATTTTATCTTCCCTCCTCAGGGGTATAATAATAGCATAAAATGGTCCTTGCTCCCAACACCAAATGATAAGAACTAAATTTTGATGGGCTTTCTAAAGGGAACATGGGTTAAGAAAGTGGAGGTGGGATCATCAAAGATCCTAGTGGAAGAATGGTGTTGGCATGCACAAAAAACCTAGGCATTAAAACCTCCAACATGGTTGCAGTGGTAGTTGATTTGTATGGTATTTCCATCACCAAGGATAGTTTACACCAAAAATGATAATTGATAGTGATTCCAAAAACATAATCATGATGTTGCAAGGAAATATTAAGCTGGGCTTGAGTTTGATTGATCTTGTCACCAAATACAAAGTATCTTAGCCACCTTTGGCCATGTAATTATTCAAAAACCACTTAGAGAAGGAAATAAGACTATAGATAGGCTGGGGAAACTTGGTCCCTTATCCAACAATCTCAAAATATGAATGGTATAATATGAATTACCTGATGACATTCTTGGCATGATAGAAAAATACATTAGTCCCAATGACACTTAAAGATTTAAAAATAGCCTTTTCATTCATTATCATTTCAATATTGTACTTCGATCATTTATTGATATGGAGCCACTTTTTTAAATCAAGTGAAAGCTACGTTTTCTTCAAAACTACCTTTCATTGTCATTTTTCTAAAGCTAGTTTTAGCAATCCCTTATTGGATCCTATTAGTTGCTTCTCTGAGAAAGGTACTACCATGGGTGGAGATCTTATTCAAGCTAAGATAAACAAGTGCAACAATTTTAAACAATATGAATCTCTTTGGAAGAAAGCTGTGAAAGGTAATCTAGTATTGTATATTGACGGTACAAAGAGTTTCAACCCTTCTCTATATTGAGCAGTTTGACGAATCCTAGAATGAGGGAAGAGTTAAATTGAGGAGTGTGGTTTTTATAGTGCATATAGAAATAATTGTAGCCACTAGTCATCTTATTGTGGAAGACATGACCTTCCCCAAGAAACCTAAGGGGAACTATAAAGTAGATTTTATGAGAATCCCTGAAGATGGGGGAAAAGGTGGCTCCTCTATAGAGTAATTTCAAAAGAGAATTTGCCTAGGATTTGGAAAGAGGTAACACTACTCCTTATGAAGTACACTAACTACTCCTTTCAAAGTACACCACTTTGGATGAGAATTCAAATAGTTTCACTTCTAGTTCTTCCCTATACTCAACCACCTCAGGTATGGTCTAAAGAGGAATTTTTCTTACTGGATTTTTTCATTCATCTCTCACTCAATGGTAATAGAGAAAGATAAAAATATCCTTCCCCACACTAGGGACTTATCTTACATCTATATAACTTTTAGTTGAACATGTTGGTGCCAAAAACCACAGATTGGAAAACTTAAGGATTTGACAAGCCCTTAACTGATCTAACTAGTCTTGGCCAATGAACAGGGATGATCAAAGACCAAATCCCTATACACTTAAGGCTCCACTAAAATTAGGTGGGTATACCTTTCTCTCTCAAGCACTAAGAGGTTATTTAAAGTGGATTTAAAGTTTTATTAAGACAACCTTCTACAAGAATGGCAAAAGTTTCTTGCTACTGTACCTTATTATGTTCTTTTATTTGAATGCTTCTTGAATGTTGATAAAAGAAAATGAATTAAAGTGTATTATGAAAAATGATTGCTCATAAGACTGGCAGAAATCACATATAGATCAATTTATATAGGATTCAAAAGAATTTTTCTCTGATAAGGACCTTATGCATAATAATCCTAGCCCATAGAAGATAAATAACAGACCAGTGCCCGTATCCAAGGATATAGATGTTATTTTGTGGAAAACCTATTCGATCAACTCGAGAGACACTATTAACTATCACTATGAAGGTTTTAGTATGTGTTACATAAATAATGAAAAACCAATTCCATATTTAGTGCAACATCATGTGATGGCACATCATAGCAAGCCCAAAAGTAGGTTTATCAAGAGGACATAATTAATCCATCAACATAGAAAGAATACAATATTTTGGATAGAAAACAATGAACCTTGTATATTAATCTTTGAATTGGTATTGAATACAAAAGCTACACTTGAAGATACTCCATTACAATCATTTTGCATCAATAGATACTTCTTCTTCCAATTGAATTCTCTAGTACATAATACTACAACCCTTACAACCCTCACCAGCCATCTAAAAAACTCCCACCCTTTTTTCATCGGTTTTGGTATCCCGTTATAAATATACATAACTGAAGGGATGCGAACAAGCTTCAAACCAATGCATCGATTCCTAATGACTACCTAATTTGAAACTAAAGACATGTAATTACAACATGACAAACAACTAAGTTCATGGACTGAGATCTTAGGCATTCCCGTAGTTTCTTCCACTTGTACACTCCTCAGTGCCATTGCCTTCCCAATGAACAAATCCTACATGAGAGAAAGAAAATTAGGTATTCATTAAGTCAAACATAAAAACTTACCTTCAGTTGTATTTGATAGTTCTGATACTTAATGTAAGTATAGATCCAATAGCCAACAAGATGAGAGGGGGGGGGTGAATCATACAAACTTAATCTTCCATAAAAACATCATATTCAACCTCAGTAACATATACTTCAGTAATATAACCAAAACTGCTAAACATGCAAACTCAAAAGCATATAAACATCATAAACCTCATAACACCAGATTTAACGTGGAAACACAAATAGGGAAAAACCACTGTGGGATTTCAGAACCACTAAGAAATATACTTTTCTAGAGTATGCTCAGTTAAAAGTAAATCTTGTTAAAGATTACAAACACATTGCTAGATGTGACCCGGTTAAGGGATTTCCCTTAGATCTATTAGGATCTTCACCTTGTTAGAAGTAACCTTGTTAAAGGATTTCAAACACTCAATCAGAATGTCACATTGCTAGAGGGTTTTACAAATAACACTATTAAGTCCACTTGATTAAGAGATTTTCTGTCACTTTCACAAAATAACAGTAATAAAAATCTATCTGCAACTTCACATCTAAAATGCTAAAGCAGATTCTTATTTGCTCAATACAATCTAGACATAGAACTAATCTTGTCCATCTACTGGGCTTCTATACTCTGTTATTCAAATAGGTCTTCAAGCTTTTGTGCTCGGTAATCATTCTGTAGTATCCCTGTGCATACATTTGTCTGCATACATTGTTTATCAATAGTTCCCTATTTATAAACAATTCGCCAACCGCTTAATCTCCTTGATCACATTTCCCATGATCAATCATAGCCATCAGATCTTCAAACTTTGACTAGGTTCAATGTATCCTTCGATTTGAAAACATTTTACCCTACCTTGGAACTTGCATACATTTCTTGGAACTTGTGCTAGGGTATTGTGGTTCAATCTGAGTTGTAGATCTTCATGCCGATTTTCCTTTGCCATAGATTCATTAACAAACTTCATGCACGGCATACCAATCATTTAATTAGTTCCAGCTCATCAACTTCCTTCATTAAATAACACATGTAACCATTTAATGTATTCTGTTATAGCTCGGTTACAACTCGGTAAATACTAAACTTCACTCAGTAGACATTCTGCCTTCATTAATCGATAGCGATAACCTTAGGGTTTACTGACTAGGTTCTTTGCTCGATAACATAGTATAATATTATCCTTACAATTTACAACATATGTATGATGTTAAAACAATCTAAACATCATGATCTCATCATTGTCTGACTCGGTAATAGTTGCCCATTGAATACCTTATTCATCCCCTTATTCATCATATTCTTTCTGTGTCTTTTACCGACATCTTTATACTCTTCAAATCATTCTTCTCAAGATATGACAACATCATACTGAATTAGAAAATCAATTTCTTGACATTAATGACAAAATAATAATATCAAGACAACAAACATCCTTAATCAGTTATATCCATAATCATCAACAACCTTCTCAATATCCTTATTGAAATGCCAACAATCTCCCATTGTCTGTTATAATTCCAAATGCCAACAGTATCGACATAAGTCTTCTCGATGAGATCTCCTTCTTCGTAACAGCCTTAACTTCCTCATCAGGTATCAGAATAACTCATTTCACTCTATTTTGATGCTAAAAGTTACCTCAATAGATCCACCCTCTATGGTATTCTGCCCATCGGGCATTGACATAACTTTAGAAATGTGTCTCCGATATCCTGACAAGTCCTCCTGTACTTTACTCTCCTTTTTGGGCTACTTTAGTCCATCAGTGTAATTTTTTTGGCTCTATGCCAAAATTTAACATTTCTCCAATGAACCTTATGTCAATGAAACTACTGCTTTCGGTGAGTCTATTTTGAGATTCATCACGACCAAGGTTTGTTTGATAAACTCAACACCACCAGACCCACCATTTCACTTTAACCACCTGCTTTAACTGCCACGTGGCACCCCTTAATTGGCTCTGGGGTCCCTATCCTGCCACCTCAGTATGGTCTAGACTTGCCTTTAGAATGAGGCTTTTTCTTTTCGGTCTTTAGTTCCTTTGAACTGCTTCCTTCTAGCAGGCCCCACCACTCAGTTGCCATGTGTCAACATTTGGTTTGCTAGCGAATCCACCTACCCGCCACCTGGATCTGCTACCAGACTTGGGCCCACTTTGTCGCCAAGTCATAGGGATTAACTATCGAGCAATTTCACATAGCGGTATTGCGATGGCCCTTGGATCTTCCTCCCAACAATCCAATCTTCCCTGATCTTCTCGACCTTTATCTTACCTTTTTTGCCCCCCTTCTACCACGTGTCATAATGGGTCAACCTCTGATTTTCTCTGAGTCCACCTAGACGCCACCTATTTGATACCACCTCAACAGTCACTATGTCATGGGGGAAATGGGTCATGCAAGTTTCTATCATAGTATAGCAACCATCATTAGATCTTCCCTGATCTCCATTGATCCATCTGAACTTGCATTCTCATTAATCATCATTTTCAGCATGTGCTTAGCTACCAAGCCACAAGGATAAACCAACGTGCATCTCTGTGGTATAGCGACGGTTGTTGGATCTTCTTGATCTATTGTCTGATCCGCCCAACATGCTTGGTCATTAACTTGCTTTTTTACTATAAAATTTAGGTGCTTTAAGATGAGCACCCACATGGGGGTTCCATCAGCACTGAGCTAGCACTTTGTCAAAAGCCATTTGTCTTTTGATAGTTATAATGCAAGTCAGTTGGGGTTTAAATATGAAAAGAACCTATCACACAAACAATATGGGATAAAGGCTTTCCCTCTTCTGGCATAGAACACTTGAGAGTCTCCAAAGTCTTTTCCACCATTCCATATGCGTAGGTTTGGGGGTCTTGGAGAAACCAGTTAATCTTTGGACAACACCTTTTTCTTCAAGATGCTTCTGCATATAAAACACCCATAGTAAATGCTCAAATGATAAGAAAAAGGGTATATATATAGCACAAAGTATTTTGTAAAAATATGTTCTAACAGTGGCTCTTTCTGGGGATGTATGCTCTTTTTAAGGATATAGAAAGATCCCAGTTATCTCTAGAAAGCAGACCAAAATGAAAATTGAAAACACATACAGAAAACAAAAGGAAAACTGCACTACTATAATACAAGAAATACTCCATGATCATCAAGAGAAGAAATGCTTGAGGTATTGAGTATGGACTAGAAATTCCAGCACTTCTCCATCAGTATCCTACAAGTAATATGATTTTTCTCCACCTTTCACAAAGATGATATAAGGTCCTAGCTAGAGTGCATCAAATTTCCCATGTTTTCCTTTGTCTTGGTCTTTGGCATTCCATTTTAGTACCCATTCTCCATCCTCAAAAGTTCTGTGATAAGCCCTTTTATCATGTAAAGCCTTAACTATCTGTTGCCTCTGAATGTTTCTTTCTTGAGCCTCTCTTCTATATTCATCCAACTCAGCTAGAGCTATCAATCTATCCCCCATAAAGTTTACTTCTTCTGAAAATGCCTCTGTAACAAATTTATAAACTAGGAGCAAATTACTCAAAGGTAGTCTTGCTTCTTTGCCATACACAAGCTCATATGGAGCAAATCCTATGGACTTCTTGGCTGTCACTCTATCAACCCATACTGCTAATATCAATTTCAAATCCCAAGCTCTTTTATTATCACCCAACAACCTTTTGATAATCTTCAACAAGTTTTTATTGCTAGATTCTGCTTTCCCATTTCCTTGGGGATGGTAAGGTGATGAATAGGACAAAGTGATGTCATAATTTTCACATAAACCAAAGAACTCATTGGATCTGAAAAACATCCCATTATCCACCACAATTTTCTGAGTTACCCCAAATCTAGTCAGAATGTTTTCCAAAAGAAACTTTATCACAACTTTGCTGGTAGCCTATCTTGTAGGAATGGATTCAACCCACTTAGTAAAGTAGTCTATAGCTAGCTAAATCCATTTATGCCCACCACTAGATTTTTTTTCTATTTCCCCTATGAAGTCAATACCCCACATCTGGAATGGTTCCTATGTATGCATGGGTCTGAGAGGAATGGCTGCATTATACTTAAGTTTTCCTGAGAACTCTTTACATGCTTCACATTTTTTGATATAAGCATGACTATCTCTGAAAATTTGGGGCCAATAATAACCATCATTTTGAATTTTATGAGCAGTGGTTTTAGCTGAGAAATGACCTCCACATAGACCTTCATGTAAGTCTCTCAAAATAGCAGATGCTTGACACTCATCTAGACACAATAAAAGAACACCATCTCTATTTTTCCAGTATAGATCTCCATTAAGTAACACATACTTAGATGTTTGAAGCTTTAAAGTCCTCTTCTGACTATCATTTAAACTATCCGGATATTTCATGTATTTTAAGTAATATATAATATTTTTATACCAAGGACATCTTTCAATACTAATTTGTACATCTTCCAACTCTACCTGATTTACCCATGCTGCTTCAAAATTGGATTTTGCTATTAACTATGTCAAACTCTGACCCCTTACCAACTTTGTGATTTGTCAATAAATATTAAATTCTTGGATTTGATTTATCCATCTGCATCTCCTTCCAGTAGTTTTTGATTGTCTGAAAATGTCTTTAATAGCAGCATTTGGCACATATGCAATGACAGTGGCACCAACCAAATAGGGTCTGAAGGATTTTATGGCTTTGACAAGAGCATAAGCCTGTTTTTTGTTCAAATCATAGTTCAATTCAGATGCTTGTAAGGTTTTGCTAAAAAACGCCAGTGGTTGTTCATAGCCCTCATCATATTTTTGTAGCATGACAATGACAATGGTATGGAATTAAGAAAATGGAAACACTTGGAAGGGTTTAGAAAAATAAGGTGATTTTAATATGGGGGCTTCTTTGATGGCTCTTTTGATATTTACAAAAGCTTGAAGAGCCTTATTAGTCTATTTTATTTTAGCACCCTTTTTCAATATTTTAGCAATAGGCTTTATGATTTCAGAGAAGTTTGAAACAAATCTTCTTACAAAGTTAATCTGACCGAAAAAAGATTGAATTGTTTTAACTGATTTTTGGGATTTGAATTTTATCAATAGAAACAATCCTTTCTGGATCAATTCTTACACCATCTTTTGAAACAATATAGCCTAACAACTTTTCTTCAATAACCCCAAAGTGACATTTTTTAGGATTCAAAGATATGCCATATTCTAATGCTCTAATTAAAAAAAATTCTAAGTTGTTACAATGATTTTCTGCATTTTTAGAATAAGAAGTCATGTCATCTTGGTACACTGCTAAAATATGATCAATTAACCCTTCAAAGGCTACATCCATAGCCCTCTGGAATGTAGCTCCTACATTTCTTAACCCAAAAGGCATCCTTGCATACACATATGTCTCCCATGGTGTAGTAAAGGTTGTCTTGTATTTCTTTGACTCCTTGACCTTAACTTGGTTATAGCCTGAAAACCCATCCATTATAGACAACAATTCATTTTCTGTAATTTTTTACAATAGAGCTTCCATGTTAGGCAATGCATAGTTATCCTTCAAAGATGAAACATTTAGATTTCAGAAATCTACACATAACCTAATATCACCATTTTTCTTTTGTACTGGTACTAAATTTGACACCTAGGTTGAGTGCCTTATAGGCTCAATAATCCCTGCATTTCTCATTTTCATTAACTCCTCCTTCATCTTAGGAGCCAAGGTAGGGTTTATAGGCCTTTTTTTTTTCCTGAAAGGTTTAGCATCCGTTTTTAATGGTACCTCATGCTAAAAAAGGTCTTCTCTGTATTCTTTAAGGTCTTCATAAGACTAGGCAAAGACATGTCTATACTTTCTCAATAAATTTATTAATGTTGTCCTAATCTTTGGTGTGAGCCTTTTTCCAATATACACTTCTCTTGGATTGCTCTCACTTCCCAAGTTTAATTTTTCAACACCTTCACACCCTCTTGAACTAGGTCTAAAACTAGTCATGTCTTTATCATCAAACATTCTTTCATGCTCTACCAATTCCTTCGGGATTTTATTTGTCTTCAGCTACAACACCTCCTGCCCATGTATTGTTTTTGTGTCATCCTTATCTTCTACAAGTCCATTCCAATCAATCTACTGGTCTGCATACTGATCTTCACAAACGAAAAATCTTAGCAAATCCCTATCATCATGAAACACTTGCCAACTCTTAACATTATCAAGAACAAATGGTCTTGTTTTAATTTCAACTTGTGTAATATCATCAAAAGGGATATCATTATGTTTAACTACTAGGTTAGCCATAAAGTTTGCCAAAATATTATTGGACCTTTCAGTCCAATTAATGGAAAAAGAATCAAAAAGTTCAATATAATCCCAAACCTCATTCCTATAACTTCTTAATTTTGTACTTTTTGCAGCAAATTTGCCTCTAAGTTGTGAAACAACTAATTATGAATCACCATAAACTGTTAGTAACTTAATGCTATGCCTGTTTGCTAATTTAAGTCCTAATAAGAGAGCTTCATATTCAGAAATATTATTAGTACATTCAAAAGCCAATGAGAAAGAGTATTTAAAATATTTTCCACTAGGTGAAATAAACACAACTCCTGCTCCATTTCCATCCTTACTGCAAGAACCATCAAAATACAATTTGCAAATTAAACTTTCATTGTGTTCAATAGCCTCTGCAATTTTTTCAACTTCTAAAGGTTTAGAAATACTTACTTGGAAGTTGTTTATGTCAAAATGGAAAAAGCAAGTTACTTGATCCAGATCAACTTCCTCTATGAGGTAGGGAGATCTTGGTTCTCTGTTGATTCTTAGCTCTTCTCCTTTGACAGGGATGGTAGCATATGATAGATCTAATTGCACATGTCCACCTACCAAGTTTGACCACTGTCTAGATAGTAGCAATCCATAGTTCGTGGGAACTTGCACAACTGTTACATTTGTTTTATAGGTAGTGTCTGGACAAGCTGGAAACCTGAACTCAATATCCTTCATGATCTCGACCACTGGGAGTGACCTATTATCCATTGCATAACATTTTCCATAAGGGGTATCTACCTTCATTCCCAACTCTTTCGTGACATCCTCTGGCATAATATTTAATGTTGCTCCTGAGTCTATCATGTAGTTTCTTACCATCTTGATGTTTATAAGAAGTGTTAAATAAAAAGGATCCACTTGTGTGAAGTTTTTGGTAATGGACGTGGCTAAATATACCACAAGAGGATCTTATTTTGATTTTGGATTTTCTTTATTTGCATCACCCACATTTGATATGATTTCCAAAGTCTCATTCTTGTAATTTGGAAATTTCATCACTTCAAGCAAAGGCATAGAAATTTTTACCTGAGACAATGTTTGAGACATAAAAGTTCCATAGTTTGAAGGAGGCTTACTGATTTGTTTTTTCTCCATAGGCTTGACCAACTTCAGGGAATCAATCTACTTTGTTGGTTCACTTGGAGCCTCTTTTCCTCTCTTGTCATTTTCCTCCATGTTCATGGTTTGTTTTGAGACTTTTGTGAATATTCCTATAGGCCTCCCCTATTTAGGATTCACTGTTTTTTTTCTCAGCTGGTAATTACTCTTGGCCTGGGAAACAACAACCATTATGAATGCTCTCTTCTCCTCTTTAGTCAAGTTTCTTAAAGAAGGCACTGCTTCCTCTTGAAATAATTTTCTCAAGGTAGGGGTATCTTCATCATCATCAGAAAAAACCTGTTGTATGCTATACTGCTGACGGTTTCTCATCCTTTGCATGTATGAATGCTTCTATTCCTTAGATGAATCCTCATCTCTACCCCACATAGGATCTGATGACAAAACATTAACTGTGGGCTCACATTCCTCTCCTTGATGCCAATCCTCCATCAGACCCTATGCAATCATGCATTGATTTTCATCATGGGGAAGATTGTAGACCTCACACCATGGAAAATCTCCCACAAATTTATTTGCTCTTTTCAGTGGATCTAGAGTTTCTTTAAATGGATTTGGTTTTACTGGCTTCCCATCCTTCCAGTTGGTGTTATAAGGCATATCATGGAGTCTGGGCATAGTGAAATTCATTTGCTTATTATTTCTATATGGTGGTTTTTCATTAAGATTTTGTTTACCTTTTATGTCCTTAAGCATGTCCATGATCTGAGTAAGGTCATCTTTCTTGGGAACCCTAGGATTGTATAACTTTGGATCATCTCTTTTAGCAATTTTCCCATCAGCCTTCCTATTGTTCTCAATAGTAGTAGTAATCTCGAATGCTTCTTGTAGAGTATTAGGTCTATGAGACAAAATCTCATAATGGGTTTTGCTTTCAAAAGCACTCAAATAAAAATTAATCAAAAAAGAATCAAGAGCTTTGACATCTCTGGGTATTCTATTTAATACTTTATTAAATCTTTTATTAAACTCAGCAATTGATTCATTCTAATTCTTCTTTATACTTGTTAATTCATGGGATGCAAATGAAGAATCATTGTTATCTCCAGATTCTTCCAAGAACAATGTTACAAACTCATCCCAACTATTGATACATCCATCAGGAAGATTCCTCTACCATTCCCTTGCATCTTTTGTCAAATATTGAACAAAAAACTTCATGAATACATCCTCATGAGGAAACTCAAATTCTTCAATGATATTTTTTACATTAACTGCATGTTGTTTTGCTGAATCAGTTCTATTTCCTGAGAATTTGGGGATCGTTGATCTTAAATCACTAGTGATCTGATTTGGATAACCAACAATGCCAGTGAAATCTAACTATCTATATATTTTAATGATCATAGGTCATCTACCGACATGATGGTTGTCTTGATTGTTCATACTTCCTCTATTGAATCCACCATTGTTACCTTAACTAGCATTGTTCCCATTGTTTCCACCACCATTATTATTGCCATTGTTAACATTATTACCTCCATTTCCATTATTGTTTTTCCTATCTCCACCATTGCCATTTCCATAATTGCCATTGTTACCTCTATTATGTCCATCATTTTGATTGCCACCATACCCATTACTTCCTATATGGTTACCCCTATTTTTGTTATTCCAGTTCCCATCATTTCCCCCATTTCCATTCCTTCTTCCATCCTCCTTCCTTTCTTCACTTTGATCCCTATGCAGATCCCTCCATCTTCTAGTTCCATTTAATAACGGGTTATCATAAGTTACAAAAGGCTGCTCTATTATTCTCATATGAGGGTGACTATATTTAAGAATTGCTAGCCTATTTCCTTCACCTTTACTTTTGTGTTCAATTTCTTCTAACCTAGGGCTTTGAATTGTATCTCTATTTATTCCTAGTTTTTGCAACACCCAATCCGGTTGTCTCTTAAGAGCTTTTCCCATCTTGGATTCATCTCCATTTAAATCGGCCATTTTAAGTATGATTTCATCCAGTTGCTTGTCCTCCTCAGTCAAGATCTCATCATGACTATGTCTATTATCTTTTGTACTTATTTTATAGAAAGGCTTTTCCTCCCTATTTTCTGATTTGCCAGTAGATGAAGAATCTTCCTCCCTACTAGGAAATCTCTTGTATCCTTCAAACAACATCTTTGATTTCTTCTCTTTGTTTCTTTTCTTGGGACTCAACTGAAAAAAACCTTCTTGTCCCTTGTGTAGAGACCTCCTCCCCTACATAAATCTTATTGATAAATTCCTAGGGGTTTCTCTTATTTTCTCAACATACCAATTATTATTCATGTATTAAAATGTAGAGTCGCCACCTCCTAAGAGTAAATATTACCAACTTAACTGATCTTCTGGGATCTCTCCTCCAGTAGAGCACCTTAAATGAGATTCTAGAATTGATGTTTTACAGACAAGTCCCTAGCAAAGTTGCCAATTTGTTGGTGCCCAAAACCACAGATTGGAAAACTTAAAGATTTTGCAAGCCCTTAACTAATCCAACTAGTCTTGGCCAAATAACAGGGTGGTCAAAGACCAAATCCCTCTCCACTTAAGGCTCCACTGGACCTAGGTGAGTATACCTTTCTCTCTCAACCACTAAGAGGTTATTGAAAGTGGATTTAAAGTTTTATTAAGATAGCCTTCTGCAAGAATGGCAATAGTTTCCTGCTATTGTACCTTATTATGTTCTTTTATTTGAATGCTTCTTGAATGTTGATAAAAGAAAATGAATTAAAGTGTATTATGAAAAATGATTTCTCTCAAGACTTGCAGAAATCACGTATAGATCAGTTCATATAGGATTCTGAAAAATGTTTCTCTAATAAGGACCTTATGCATTATAATCGCAACCCATAGAAGATAAATAACAGACCAGTGCCTCTATCCAAGGATATAGATGTTACTTTTTGGACAACCAATTCGATCAAGTTGAGAGACAATATTAACTATCACTGTGAAGGTTTCAATATGTGCTACATAAATAACCAATTCCATATTTAGTGCAACATCATGTGATGGTACATTAGAGAAAGCCCAAAAGTAGGTTTATCAAGAGGACAAAATTAATCCATCAACACAGAAAGCATACAATATTTTGGATAGAAAACAACGAACCTTGTATATTAATCTTTGAATTGGTATTGCATACAAAAACTACACTGGAAGATACTCCATTACAATCATTTTGCGTCAACAGATACTTCTTCTTCCCATAGACTTCTCTAGTACATAATATTACAACCCTCACTAGCCGTCTGAAAAATCTCACCCCCATTTTTCATCGGTTTTGGTATCTCGTTATATACATAACTGAAGGGATGTGAACAAGCTTCAAATTGATGCATCTATTCCTAATGACTACCTAATTTGCAACTGAAGACATGTAATTACAACATGACAATCAACTAAGTTCATGGACTAAGATCTCAGGCATTCCCGTAGTTTCTTACGCTTGTATACTCCTTAGTGCCATTGTCTTCACAACAAACAACTCCTACATGAGAGAAAGAAAATTAGGTATTCATTAGGTCAAACATAAAAAATTACCTTCAACTATATCAATATAAGTCTAACCAATGAGATCTCCTTCTTTGCAACTAACTTAACTTCCTCATCAAGTATTAGAATAACTCATTTCACTCTATTCTGATGCAAGAAGTTACCTCGATAGATACACCCTTTGCAACATTCTGCCCATCGGGCATCAGCATAACTTTAGAAATGTGTCTCCGCTCTCTCGATGAGTTCTCCTACACTTTACTCTCATTTTTGGGCTGCTTTGGTCCATCAGTGTAATTTTTTTGGTTCTATCCTAAAATTTAACATTTCTCCAATGAACCTCGTGTCGATGAAACTACTAGTTTCGGTGAGTCTGTTTTGAGATTCATCGTGGCCAAGGTTTGTTTGATTAACTCAACACCGTCGGACCTACCATTTCACTTTAACTGCCACATGGCACCCCTTGATCTGCTCTAGGGTCCCTATCCTGCCACCTCAGTACGTCCTAGACTTGCCTCCGAAATGAGGCTTTTTCTTGTCATGCTTTAGTTCCTCTGAACCACTTCCTTCTAGAAAGCCCCACCACTCAGTCGCCATGTGTCAACGTTTGGTTTTCCAATAGATCCACCTACCCGCCACCTGGACCTGTCATCGGGCTTGGGCCCACTTTGTTGCTAAGTCACAGGGGTTAACTGCTAAAAAATTTCACATAGTGGTATAGCGATGGCCCTTGGATCTTCCTCCCAACCGTCTGATCTTCCTTGATCTTCTCGGCCTTTATCTTACCTTTTCTGCCTCCCTTCTGCTATGTGTCACCACAGGTCAACCTCTGATTTTCTCTAAGTCCACCTAGATGCCACCTGTTTGCCACCTCAATAGTCGCTATGTCACGAGGGATATGGGTCATGAAAGTTTCTATCGTGGTATAGCAACCGCCATTAGATCTTCCTTTATCTTCGTTGATCCATCCAAACCTGCATGCTCATTAATCATCATTTTCAACACGTGCTTAGTTGCTAAGCCATGGGGATAAACCATCATGCATCTTTGCCTTGCAGTATAGTGATGGACGTCGGGTCTTCATGGTCCGTCGTCTGATCCACCCAACATGCTCGGTCATTAACTTTCCTTTTTACTATAAAATTTAAGTGCTTTGAGATGCGTGCACATGCAAGGGCCCACCAGTGTTGAGCTAGCACTTTGTCAAAAGGCATTTGTCTTTTGCTAGTTATAATGCAATTCGACTGGGGTTTAAATATGAAAAGAGCCTATCCCACAAACAATGTGGGATAAAGGCTTTCCCTCTTCTGGTGCAGCACACTTGAGAGTCTCCAAAGTCTTTTCCATTGTTCCATATGCACAGGTTTGGGGGTCTTGGTGAAACTAGTTAATCTTTGGACAACACCTTCTTCTTCAAGATGCTCCTGCATATAAAACATCCACAGTAAATGCTCGAATGATAAGAATAAGGGCCTATATATATAGCACAAAGTATTTTGTAAAAATATGTGCTAACAGAACATGACCCCTACTAGTGGGCCTAGATTTAACCTCTTTGGTAATCTCCCTAATCCCACCCTGGTTGTCAAAATTTTAGAAAACTCAGACCAAAAAGTGACAAATTATTCTCCTAATCTCAAAGGGGCTCCTACTAGTTTAACACTAGCAAGTCTGCTAAAAATAAAAACACCACACCACCTAGTATAAAATACATTATTGAAGAGCTAATGGTAGAGGACAATGTTTTTGAGGACTATGCTTTCTCCTAGTCTACTGGGTTGGAGTGGAATCCTGATAATCCTATGGGTAATTATATCCTCTCTTTTTTCTTTCATCCCCCCTCCCATATTAACTCCCCACAAAAATGGGATTTGCTAGTCCTTAGAAAAAAGGTTAATGAACTTTGTGATGCCTACAATAGATTGAATGCCATAATCCAGTAGCTCCTTGGCCAACTCAATGTGACAAAGAAAAAAATTAATAGACTTGAAGCCCTCATTAAGGTAGACATTAGAGGTTCTAACTAAGCAATGGTTGAAATTGATCAAAGGGTCTAGGCGGCAAATAATAACTTGAAAAATAAACTAGAGAAGTGAGAATGGTTGGAGGAGGAAATCAAGGAGCTAAAGGAGAAAGTGGACTAGAAGGATGATAGGATGGAATCCATGAAGGTAATCGAGAAGCTTTACGACAACAAGGTGACCTTCAAAGGAAAAATAAAGGAGATGATGACCTTGAACAATTAAATGACAAGGAAAAACTCTATGAATATCTAGGCCATTTAGGAGGAAAATGATAGGAGACATGCTAAAAAAAATGACATATGGATTTATCTCCTTCTACTATGATGGAGCTTTCAATTTCAAGGGTTAAAGTTATGCTAAAGTCACCTACTATTTCTTCAAGAAAATGTTTGAATAAGAGATTCTACTTCTTGGATAAAGTGAAAGTCACAAGTTAGGATTAGAAAATCGAAAAGACCTTCACCAGGTAGACCATTGGTTCCCGCCTTTAGTGGTGGGTGTGGCTATTCATTTTATTTTTTAAAGATTTTATATTAGTCTCTTATTTGGTATTTTGGTGTTTAGCTTTTGTTCTTAGCTAGGTTTTGTTCCTTTTTTTCAACTGGTTCTCTAATTTGGGGCTCTCACCCCTTGTGGGACTCATGGATTTTTTACTTTAGCAATTATGTAATGGTTTATCTCTTCTAATTTTATCTAATCATAATAGTGACAAAAATTTTCAACCCTAGAATAATAATAGCTAACTACTCAAAGGAGGCATTTAAGATTGTTCTAAATTCGTAGAAATGAATTGATAAATTTAGTTATTACAGTTTCTTAGAAGAGACTCTAAAATCAGTCAGATGATGAATACTTAGTCTATTAATGAATTTCACATAATATCCTATAGCCAACTAAATCAATAAATTTTTTTTATAAAGATATCTAGGATTAAAAATATCATTGAAAAAAATCCTTAGTAGTCTAACAATAAAATTTGAACCCATATACATTACAGTTATAGAGGTCAAAGATTTATCACATATGGTAACAAATGTGTAATTGGGTTCACTTCAAATGTACAAAGTAATGTATGAATAAATTTATCCCTATTTCTTAGAGAAAACATACAAATCCCAAGCTAGTATAAAAATAAGAGGGAGAGGATGAATCATCTATAAATTAAATTCTAGAGGTTGTGGTAGAATTAGCTATAAAAACTTGACCTCTATAAGACCATGTAGCTTACAATCAAAATCTAAAAATAAGAAAAATCATAGTAGACTGCATCATAGGTATGATAGAACTATTATTGAATTTTATTGTTTTCACAAGTATGGGCATTTGCAAATGAATATAGAAAATTGTTAGCATGAATACTCAAATTAAATTATTTTAAGATAGCTACTAAGGAAGAGATTGAATGTAATTATTTGAAAGAAAAGAAATAGAGAATATTTATTGTTTTCTATCTATCTATGCATGTTTCCTCTTCTTAAAATTCTATCATTTTACCTAGATCTTGTACAATCATTATAAAAATCATACACAAGGATCATCCCACAATAATAGTTCCCACTTTCACTCGAGAAGGGAAATCATGAATGGGGGAAAAAAAAATCTTGTTGGCAAGAGACACTGTACTGGTAGAGATCTGTGCTTAAAGATTTTTCTAGGGTTGTCATTGATGGCAACTCAAATTAGATACCATATCTGTTATATGTAGAATTGATATACTAGAATTTTAAGAAGTTTGATATTCATTTATGCTTAAGTATGGAAGGTGGAATATAGAGTATGGATACATTATGCAGATCTCCATTTTGGTTGTGGTGATAGAGTTAAATGGTTAGATTTTCGAAGCATCTTGATTCAAAATTCTATCCTTCAATATTGATTCTCGTGCAAGTTAGAATATTTTGTAATTGCTAATTTGGGAAGAACATAGCTATTTTGGTATAACATGTTATGTAGAATCTTTGAGATGATTTCAGTGATTGTTTTCAAGTTCAAGGTGATTAAGCCGACATGTGTTAAGATTTTTATCAATTTATTTGGATCTGCATATGGATTGATAATCGGATTGAGTTGACTTATGGTTACACATTTCATGTTGCGTGTTATGTGGTTTGTGGAAGCTGACATGGAAACAGATTTATTTTTGATGTGGATATATAAGACCAATTTATTTGAGCACTTTGGCATGTGTATGAGAGAGATAAGATTGTATGAATAATTGTGTGAAGTTTTGTGTGTGTGATTGAATTCCTTTGTTCTCTAGTATATGACACACCGACAAAATAAAACAAAGAGATAGAACAAAGGAAGAAGACTATTTGCACTTAATCAAAAATTATTTTTGGCATATGTAGATGCTACTATTCAGTTCAGACATTCATGTTATCATTGTAATCACTTGTAAGGAAGTGATCCTTCCTTTGGATTGTAGCCCTCTTTGTAATTGAGCAATGAGCTCAAGGCAGTGTGCCTGAATGTATGTGCATTCCGCTCTTGTAATATTATTATACTCCTAATCACAATATTATAATATTGTGTTCAAATCCCACCAAGGTTTTTCCCTTTCTGAGATTCTACATAAAAATTCCAGTGTTAAGGTTTTGTGGTTGTTTGCATTTTGTTTATGCACTTTACTTTTATTCTTTTATATTTGGTGGTTAAAGAATCAAGTTAAGAAAGTTGTTAATTACAAAACATTGATTCACCCAACCCCCCCTTGTTAGTGTTCATTGATTTCAACAATTGGTATCAGAGCCTATTTCCTCCAAGGAAGCCTAACAACATCAATAAGATCCAGAAGATTGAATTAATGGACTTCGGTTTGTAGAGACTAATTACTATGGCACTTGAAGACCTAGATGCAATAATGAAAGAAGCAAGTGATCTAAGAAGAAATTTGAGTAATCCAAAAAATTTAGTTGAGTCATTAAAAGATCAAGTGAATGCATCCAGAGAGAAGAGAAAGGAGCCAATGGAAAAGATGAAGGAGAAAGAAGATCAATGTATTAATAATTAAGACAAGACAAATGATTGTGAGAAACTACCTAAAGATAATAGGTCCTAAAGAATGAAATACAATCCATTGTGATGAAGCTGACAAAAGATATTGAAGACATGAAGAAGAGTGAAGAGAGCTTGACTCAGTCATTGAAGGATAGATCTAATGAATGTTGTAGATTGAATCATGAAAATGACCCGCCGAAGCTTGAATTGATACAGTACCAGAATAATGAGCAAGAACTTGAAAGATAGATCACAATTCTGAGAGATGAACTTATCACTGCTAATGAATTCAAAGAAAAAATTAATTCTAGCTCGGTTAAGCTGGATGAAATGCTGAAAAGTTAGAAGAACAAAGGTGACATGGGAGGGCTTTGATTTGAGAAAGGAGAAAGCTTTGAATCTGGTCATTAGAAGAGAAATAAATCTCTGATAAGACAACCTAATTCTTATAAATTCAATGGTAATTGTTTTTTTTGCAATAAATTTGGTCATATGGCAAGTCAATATAGAAATAGAGCTAATTAGAATACTACATCATTCTCTAGTCAATGATTCAATTGCAATGAGTATGGTCATAAGTCATTTGAATGCAGTAGTATCATAAATAGGGAAAATGTAAGATGTTATGCTTATGGAAGATTTGGACATATTGCTAACCAATGTAGATCTAAGGGATATAAAGGGAATTTAAGGCCTAATAGGAGAAACAACATTGTTTGTTATGCTTGCAACAAATCTGGTCATATTGCAAAATACTATAGAAGTAAGAATATGAGAAAGAATTATGTAGTAGACAAGAACAAAGTAAATTATAAGGAAAAAGTGAAGGTTGAAGAGATCAAAGAGTAGCAAAATAAGATGCAGGTTAAGAAGGAAGATTCAAATACAACAAATGGGTCCGCACCTAATTCTAGTGTCAGATCTTTATTCAGTGACTAAATTTTGGCCTTAGGGGGAAGCTTTTCATGCATATCCTCTAAACCCCCTTGTTAAGATCTGTAACTTATTGCGGATCATTGCGGATGATTGTAAATGGTTGTGTAGATGATCCTGAGAGATATTCAAAAGACTTTAGGGATGAGAATTTATTGTACCTTAAAGTTAGGTATTCCAAAGATAAAAAGGCATTTTGACATTAATTTTTCACATTACGAGCAAAGCAAAAGAGTAGAAGAGTGTGGCGAAGAAGTTTGTGTAGCGAAAACAAATCTTGTGAGGATTCGACAAGTATTTCTTTCATCCGGTTGAAGTCAAAAAGGGTATTCTTTAAGTTTGAAGCTATCTGTTCATAAACTAGATTATGATAATAGCGTCTTCTGGTTCTAGTGTGGTGACTCCACTTGTTGTCAAGATAACCGACAGGGTAAGGCCTCAATTCAAGAAGCACCCATACAAATCAATGGAAGATCCAAATGGTTCAATCTCATATGTTTCGTATGGGGTATTGCATGTCAAGGACATTAGGGCATATATTCACTATAGTATTGAGGATCTTGGAAATGCATAAATGCTCTCTCTTTGCACCAAGCATATGATTGATAGTATGGGTAATCTTAAACCTGACTTCAAATCATTGCAAGATAAGGGTTTCATCCAGTTCGTGAAATTTTTGGCTTTCAATGAACCCAAATGGGTTAGGTATATTTTGAGAAGGGTACATGATGAATTCATATGGTTAGAAAAACCTTACAAGATTACTAAGAATGCTATTCAGGTGGTAACATGTTTGAATGCTACCAATGAAGTCCTTGGTCTAAGAAATATGAAGAATACAACTGTGACAGAGGTAACTGATTCAGAACATGACAATAGGTCCATGACAATTAGTGATATTATTGAGCATGATGTGATATTTGCATCCATGGTGACTGGATATAAGATGTATCAATCTAGCAAAGCTAATTCAATCTTTGGAATTGCAATTTATGTAGCTTATCAAATCCTGAAGGAGAAAAAGTTGTATGACTTGTGTGAAGTACTATTGAGTGAATTGAAGAGCAACTTGAAGAATATTAAATAAATAAGAATCATGTCTTTAAGTTTGGCACTTTGGTTATCTCTGTCTGGCACGTTATTTCATGAATGAAATCCCTAGTATAGGTAAGGTATAGTGGGAATATGACAAACTAGTGGATATACAGATTGAGGAGGCTTTACAAGGATTGGGTGATGGACAAGCACATAAAGATATTATGTGGGGCTATTTCAAATAATTGCAAGGCATGATGTAGAGTAGAGAGATGATTCCAAAGGAAAATGTAGAAAAATATGAGGACACCATATGCTTTATGGTGGAAATTGATCAATGTTTGATGGAAGAAGTTGAGCCAAGAACAATATGGATCATGCCCATGGGGTATGAATTTGATGCTAATAATCTTGACATGTACGCTTAACATCTTCTAAGTAAACTAGTGGATGAGAAGGAAGAAACATTTGGCACCTACAAGGAGAAAAGTCTAAGTTTGTACTCTCAATTTACTAAGCCTGGAATGTAGAAGAGGGTAAGGAAAGAAGTTGAACAATTAGCTGAAAACATGGGTATTGATAAGTTGATGCTTTGACATGTTTTTTTATCATGACTCTTAGGTTTTTGGCATCTTTTGGGTTGCATTGTGATAGTAAAGTATTGTGAATTGACTATATGTAATCCATGTTTTAAATCTAAACTTATGAAATCATGTTTGAACTTTGTTTGTTAATTCCTATAGCCATGCCAATTTATTCCTGCAGCCAAATGATTTGTTCTAGTGATATGAAGATTATTTAGGATATTGTCATATGTGAGTTAATGAATGTATTAATTGAGTAAGATACATATTCATGTCCTTGTATGTTGTTTTTGTTTTAGTGCAGATAATAATTGATGTTGTGGTGGATGATTTTCTTTTGCGCCTAAGGACTGGAGAATCACGTTCAGATAACTGGAGGTCAAACTGAAGGGGATTCGACCAAGTGCAATGAATGGCATAATCAAAGTAGTTGTACTTTACCATGGGAGTTTAACTCTAGTGCATATTGAATTTGCAAAATATCGCTTTGACATGCAAAGACTGTGGTTCAGTTTCAAGATCCATGGTTCCTGTAGCCAAGCCCTTAGTTATCTCCTTCATCTGACAATAATCCGCCTCTTCTTCTGGGCATAATTTGAGTTGTCCATTGTAGTTGATCTTTTCTTTTCTTTATAAGAAGCTCTTCCTTCTTTCTTAGAGTTAGACAAGATGGAAAGGAATTGAGCAAAGTTTTGACAAGCATTCTGAATTTTCTCTTTTAGAATATGTAATAATTTTCAGGAAGAAATGAATAAAGAATATGTTGTTCTAATCTGTTAAAAGTATTTTGCTAGAAGTTTGATATCAATCATCCAAGGGGGCCCACTTGGTGAGTGATCCTATGTTTATGATCATTGAAGTCAATTTTTACTTAGTTGCAGTAGAAGTTCATGACTAGATTGTTCCTGCAGCCACTAGAAATAGATCTGTTGACTGTTCCTGCAGCCAAGACAGAATGATGTGATTTCTGTTATTTTCATTAGATCATTCCAGCAGTGTTTTGTGAAGCTTTCATGTAGTCTTTTATGATTTCCATTCCTACCTTTCCTTTCTGCACAATGTTAGTTACTGCAGTAATGCAGAATAATCATTTAAGGAGCTTAGTGCATATATATTGCATACCCATTTCAAGTTTTACATTCCTGGATTGATAACTAAATGAACATCAGCCATAAAAATAGTAAACTCTACCATATGAATGTCCAAACTTTGGATTGAGATTTCAATTAGTGGTATTATTATCATTATAGTTGGGGTAGACATTTTTGGTGCCGTTGTTGGGGATGGTGTCAAGCTAAGAACCTTTTATGATTATTTTAGTTTCTAGTTAGTTGTTTGAAATTTCATGAATCTGCATGCATAATAGAAGAAGAGATGCCAGAAGTAGATTTCTACCAACTCATCCTACTCATACAGAAGATAATTTCCCAGATATAAACCCTTTTGCTAAACTATATCAAGTCCCATAGAATTTGAATCACCCAGAGTCTGAATTTCCAGAAGGTAGTCTTCAGTTCCTTTTTGGTCCACAAGAAGAAGAATTTCCTATAGTAACAACCCCCACAAGTCCAATGCAAGGGAACTCACCTCCTATTGGGAATAATCCACCACCACCACCTAGTCCAACGTTTGAGTTTCCCATCTCTGACTAGGATGATAATGCTAACCTCAAGAACATTCCAACATCTTCACTTCCTAAATTCTATGGGTTGGTGACAAAGGATCCAGATACATTTCTGTTTGAGTTTGATGTTCTTTGTAGGAGTTTTGACTATTGTACAGATTCCCATAGAGTCAAAAATTTTCTAGCCACTTTGAAGGAGTCATCCTTGAGATGGTTTATGAGCTTGGGTAGTAGCACAATCAACACATGGGATGAGATGAAACAGTTGTTTCTTGCAAAATACAAAGATTATTGTAGAGGCACTGATCATCATGGGGATGACATCTTTAGAATGACACAAACTGAAGATGAGAGCCTTGAGGATTATCTAGAAAGGTTTTTGTTTAGTGTCAAGAAGTCCAAGAATAGTACTCTGAATGAAGATTCCCTCAAATTGATATTCTTGAGGGGTATCAGTGATGAATGCACTGATTCCTTAGATCTCATGGGAGGAGGTGACATTACACAGTCTACTTGGGCTGAAATAGGACAAATTTGCAAGAAGTATTCCAGATCTACTTCTAAGAACAATAGGAGATTTAAGCCAGGGGCACCATCATCAGCATCTGGAACTGAAGTTTCTAGATTGAAACTTAGCCATTTGTTAAAAGATTTCAAGGAGGATATTATAAACAATATGGCTACTCAGTTGGATACATTGGTAGCTAAGAAGAAGCATGAGGAAGTTGATGCATTTCTTGCAGAATTCTATCCTCATTGTAAGCAACGGAAGAAAGATTGCAGATGTAAGATGGTTGCAAATGTTGAAGTACCTAATTTCAAACCAATTCAAGGTGATGATGAACAAGTCTTCTATGTTGCTCAAAGATGACCAAATTTTCAAAGACAAGGTATGCCACCTAATGTAATTTCCTTTTCTGGTTATAGTGGTAATTCTTATGCACCAAATAACCAATGGCAACCATAGTATTCTCAAAATTTTGGTAACTATCCATATTGGTATGGATCACAAGGCCAAGGATAGCAATTTGCTAATCAAATCCCCCAGTGGCAGTAGCCATAGGGAAACTGGTATCCACCTCAGGGTCTAGGGAACCAGTGTCAAGGGAATTGGCAACCTACCTCTTAATGGAGGGGAAACCCATCATGGCCATCCCAATCTTTTGGATATCAGCCCCCTGTTCAGCAACCACAGCCTCCTACTTTAATGCCTCCTCCTGTAGCTACAGCTGCACCTCCTAAGCCAACGCAGTTGCCTACTCAACCGTTGCTTAATCCAAATATCAAATCTTAGCAACAAAAACAAGCTTATTTGGCTGATGCTAATCAATACCTAGTCTATTCTTTATCACTAGATGATATTCACCTCCAATCTGGGACAACTCTACCTAATCCCTCTCATCTGGTTATTACTGAGGTACAAGAAGAGCAACAAATCTCTGAGCCTAAAGATATAATACCTCAGAATTAAATATTACCACCATTTCCCCATAGACTGAAAGACAAAGAAGTTTCTACTGAACAACAAAAAAGCTTTGATATTGTTGATTAACTTAAGCACATTTGTGTTAAAATTCCATTGTTGCAAGCAATAAAGGATGTCCCTATATATGGCAAGGCATTGAGAGAAGGATGCCTAAAGAAACCTGGCAGAAAGAAAAAAGACACACAAACAGTTCATGATATGGATCAATTAGTTGATATTATGTTAGCAAAAATTGCTATTCTAAAGTATTCTGATCCAAGTAGTCCTGTTGTGAGTATAGTCATTAATGGTAGTCAAATATAAAAGGTTTTAGTTGATCTAGGGGCAGCCATTAATGTAATGACAAGGGAAGTAATGAAACATCTAGAGATCAATAGTTTAAGGGCTACACCCATAGTTCTCCAACTTGCTGATGGCTCTGCAACAAGACCTGATGGTATCATAGAAGATATAGTAGTTATTCTAGATCCCTGGGAATATCTTGCAAACTTTATGATTTTATCTCCAAAAGCAACATTGGGGGGATATCTAGTCATTTTGGGAAGACCATGGCTTGCCACAACTGATGCATATATTGGGTGTAGATGAGGACACATGACTATTTTAGATGGCAGTTCCACAAAAACATTAGCCTTGTATTCCCCAGCACAGCCTCAGCTTGAGTAGCAGCAGGCTGTTTGGCCTATTTTGGGAGAGGAATTAGAAGAAATTGACTCTATTAATCACCTTATGATGATTAATCAAGTGCCACTCATGCAGTTATATAATAAAGAATCAATTCTTTATAAGGTCCTGATAAATGAATTAATAGAAGACCAAAAATTGTAGGAATTGGTTCTGAATATTGTAGGTTTGGATTTTCCTACAACCACTGATATCTTGCATACCTTGTTGCTGTAGGAATTGTCTTATTCTCATTTTTTTGATATAAATCAGATTAATCTTACTATCAAGATAGAGGTGGAATGGAATAAATATTTGAACATCAATAAGAATATAGCAGATACTCAAAAGGATAGCCTAGTCGACTTGCTGAAACTCCATAGAAATGCTTTTGCATGGGATTACAAATGGAATTGATCCAACAGTTTGTACTCATCGTATTTACATAAAGGATGAGTGTTTCCCCCTCAGACAACCTCAAAGAAGAGTCAACCCTTCCTTGAAGGAGATAGTTAAAGAAGAATTGTAGAAATTGTTGAAAGTTGGGTTTATCTATCCTATCTCTGAGAGTCAATGGGTATCACCTTTGGTGATAGTTCCTAAAAAGGGAGGCAAATGGAGACTGTGTTGAACATAGAGCCTTGAACTTAGCCACAAGGAAGGATCATTTTACATTTCCATTTGTGGATCAGGTATTGGATTCTCTTGTTGGTAAGAGATATTTTTCATTCTTGAATGGATTTAGTGGCTATAATCAGATACAAATAGCTCCAGAGTATCAGGAGAAAACAACATTTACTTGCCCATGGGGCATGTATGCATATTCTGTTCTTCCTTTTGGGTTGTGTAATGCTCCAGCCACTTTTCAAAGGGTAGTGATCAATATTTTCTCTGATATTTCTCAAGATATTATGGAAATTTACATGGATGACTTTACAACTTATGGCTCTGAATTTGATCAAGCATTAGGTAATTTGAAGAAATTTTTGCAGTGGTGTGAAGACTACAACTTGTCTCTAAACAGTGAGAAGTGTTTCATTATGATGGAAGAAGGAATAATCCTTGGTCATCATATATCTATACAAGGCATACAAGTGGATCCAACAAAGATTCAGGTTATTCAGCATATTAATGACCCTGTGAAGCAGAAAGATGTGAGAAGTTTTCTTGACTATGCTGGATACTACAGAAGGTTTATCAAGGATTTTAGCAAAATTGCATGTCCCTTATATTCACTGCTTACTAAAGATGCAAAATTTAAATGGACCTCAGCATGCAATGAAGCTTTTTTAAAGCTTAAGCATGCTTTGACTCAAGCACCAGATCTAAAAGGACCAAATTG
This sequence comes from Cryptomeria japonica, assembly GCF_030272615.1. Taxonomy (NCBI): domain Eukaryota; kingdom Viridiplantae; phylum Streptophyta; class Pinopsida; order Cupressales; family Cupressaceae; genus Cryptomeria; species Cryptomeria japonica. The sequence continues at coordinate 259,662,293 of NC_081408.1, forward strand.
GTCTCTACCATTCCAAATCCATACTGATGCATTTGATTATGCCATAGGAGTAGTGCTAGGACAAAAAGTTGACAAGTTGGAAAATGTCATATATTATTTGCAAGAATTTGCAGTTACCTGAATTGAATTATACAATTACTGAAAAGGAAATGCTGGCTGCCATATATGCCCTTAACAAGTTTAGACACTATATTATAGTGTATCCCATATTTGTACATACATATCATACTGCAATTAGATATCTCATGAATAAATTATCAATCACCGGTAGACTGGCTTGTTGGTTATTGTTGATGCAGAAATTTGATAGCACTATTGTTGATAAGCTAGGGAAGTTTAATGTTGTTGCAGATTATCTTTCACATCTTCAATTGTAGGAAGATTCTACAATGATAGATGACACTTTTCCATATGAACATTTTTTTCTCATACAGGCTCATACTCCTTGGTATGCTGATATTGCCAGCTATTTAGCTATAGCTAAGATGCCAATTTCTTTTTCTCCTAAGGAAAGAAGGTTGCTAGTCGAAAAAAGTTTTAACTTTTCATGGATTGCTGATTGTCTATTTTATACTGGACCTGACCAAGTCATGTGAAGATGTGTCAGAGAAGATGAAACATATGACATCCTGCATGCATGTCATGATGAGCCATGTGGAGGTCATTTTGCTGCCAAATGGACAACACTAAAAATACTCAATACTAGATACTATTGGCTTACATTACACAAGGATGCAACTTAGTACACAAGGAAATATGACAAATGTCAATGAATGGGTAGACCTACAAAATCTGATGAGATGCCACTATATCCTCGAATATCTGTTACACCATTTGACAAGTGGGGATTAGATTTTGTTGGCCCCATTGATCCACCTTCTAATGGAAAATCTTATATCTTGGTATGTACAGACTATGTAACAAAATGGGTAGAAGCTAGAGCTATGCAACATGCAAGAGATAATAAGGTGGCTGAGTTTCTCTATGAAGAAATATTTACAAGGTATGGAGTACCAAGGGAAATTGTCTCAGATCAGGGACCTCAATTTACATCAACATTGATAAAAGCTTTGGTCAATGAATACAATATAAGACACAGGATATCTACTCCATATCATCCATAGTCTAATGGACAAGTAGAAGTTACCAATAGAGAGCTTAAGGCTATTCTTACAAAAATAGTGTCTATCCACAAGAAAGATTGGTCTCATCGACTTTCAGAGGCAATTTGGGCATATAGAACAACATGGAAAACACCAATTGGATTCACACCTTTTGAAATGGTTTATGGCAAAACAAAAATGATGCCTATTGAATTTGAGCATAAAACCTTGAGAACAAATCTACAACTGAATATGACATTGTCTGAAGCACAGAGGGAACACATTCAATAGTTAAATGCTCTTGATGAATGGAGGAAGATAGTTGTTCAACATATAGAATTGATTCAAAACCAAAGAGAAAGATGGCATGATAAATATATCAGAGAAAAGAAATTCAAAGTTCATGACTGGGCACTCCTGTATGATTTTAGATATAAAGATGCAATGAGAAAACTCCAAACAAGGTGGTTAGGTCCTTATGAGGTAGAAGAAGTTTTTCAGAATGGAGCAGTCTATTTATCCACAATAGATCTTGTTTGATTTAAACTCTTAGTGAATGGACACCGACTACAACTTTATCACAAGCCAGCTACTAGAGAAGAGTTCCTACAGCAGTTTGCTCCACAAAGTGAGATAAAAATTCCTGCAGCAAATGGCAAGGTTCTTGTAGCAACTGCCAATGATTTGGTATCAATTCATGAGCTTCCTGTTGCACTTGAGGATATTGATAAAGATGATGTTCCTGTAGCCTCTGTAGTGAACTTATTTACCGTATCATAATAAAATATTTCCATGGGAATATTTTTCTCCATACATAAAGTTCCATCCACTACATTCCATTCCACTTTCTTACCTATCACTTCATTTCATTTCACCATCATTTTTGCCCAATTGCAGGTACGTGTATATTGTACTTTATTTTAATTATGCATTTATTAGTTCATTATGATTTTATCCTGTTTAAATCCACTCCAAACCCAAAATCTCATTAGCGTGTGTGGACACATGCTAGGTTAATTTGGGGGGGGGGTACTTTATGGTCCTTTTTCCAATAAGATTTATTATCAGTTTTTTGATACCTTGAATTGATTTCCTAACTGACATTACTTATGATGATTATTATTTCATGCAAGTGAATAATAAGGTCTGCTGCCAAAATTAAGATATGTAGATTTTAGTTTTTTTGTGAAACTATCAAACATTTTGGTGAAGCTGCGGAAGTATTAGAGTAAACGATGGGTGGTGATCTAATTCACCATGAGCCAATGGTCCATGAAGGGTTACTGCAGGATGTTGTCTGTGAGCATTATTTCTAAAATCACAGATGGTTGGATTATTTCTTGAAAATTAGGGATTACAATGACGAAATAGCTATGGAATTTATGCGTTCCTTTGATGAAGGAGAAGCTATAGTTAAAGGGTTGAGGGTAATTGCTACAGAGCAGTGAATTGCAGAGGTCACAGGGTTGGTGTAGGAAGTAGAACTCTTTCAAGAATCAAAAGATGCTAGGAGTGCTAGGGAAGAGTTCACAATTTCCACTGATAGACCCTTAATGGTGGATAGACAAGGGACTAGAAGGGTTTCTTTACCAGCACATTGGCCTCAAGTAGCTTTGTATGTTATGAAATATATTACATGTGAAGAGCAGTATTCAAATCTGCATTCACCTCATTTTAAGTTACTTAGTCATCTGCATCATGGCCAGTGAGTTAATGTCCCTAATTTCTTATACCATCTCATTTCTATAAGTGCTAAGGAGACTAAAAAATATGGAAATTGCTCTATTAGCCATCATGGACTGGTTAAGTTGCTTGTACAGCGGTCCCTGAGAGATTTTCACAAATGGAATGGGGTGTATTTGAGGATATTCTGCAATTTAGGGTTGATGATGCCCCTATTGTGAATAATCCACTGACTCAAGAAGAGATTGTTGCAGAAGATCCTTCTAGTGAAGATGATGGTTTGCTAGTTGCTAAAGGAGCCACAATTATTATGGAAGAAAATATTGAAGCAGAGTCAATCGAAGAACAACCCTCTACTTCTCTTCAAAGAGATTCACCTGTTTTGCAAAGGGAAGGAAAAAAATTGGAAAAGGATGAACCGGATGAAGAATTTATTATCTGGCTGCAGGAAACGTAGATTCCTCCTGCAGCAAAGAGGTGTCAAACAAAAACAAAAACTCCTATAGCCATTTCAAAAGTGTATGTAAGGAGAACAAGAAGGAGGACACGGAAGACTCAACCTCTGAGTAATCCAGTAGAGGTTATTGCAGTAGAAACTTCAGAAGAAGAAGATGCTACAGAGAAATAAATGCAAGAAAACCCTATGGAAGAGGAAATTCAAGAAAACCCTACGGAAGAAGAAATCTGAGAAGAAATTCAGAAAGAAGTTGTAATGGATAAGTTAGCAAATCTTGCTTCTATGGCATTGCAATGTGAAGAGATTGTTGATGATGTTCTACAACAACTTGAAGAAAATGTGGGAGATATGTCAACTCAGAATGAGGAGTTTATTGAAGAAATTCCATAGTCTAAGGTAGGACCTATTAGACCTCCTTCATCCCTTAATAGTTTATCAATTGCTTTAACATTTTTTAGGCAATGGGAAATAGAGAAGGATAGGTTGCAGGGGATAATTAAAAAGCAACAAAAAGAGATTGAAAAGAAAGATAATAGAATTGAGGAATTAGAAGCTAAGATAGAAGTGATTTATGTAATGATTCCTGAGATGATGCAGTGTAGGGCACCCCCAAGAGTTTATGCAGTACATTTGTGTAAGGAAGTTAAGTAGCGGAAACAACTTCCTACACTAACCTTGAGAAGAGGGTAATGCAAAACTTTTTCAGATCGTTACAACAGTTACATAAAATAGAAATAGATATAATAGCATTCATACCACAACACAGTGATTTACGTGGGGAAAACCCTTTCGGGAGAAAAACCCCACACTCCAAAAGCAGCTCAATATTTTATTCAGCAATCAAAAATAGATTACAACATACTTGCAGAGGAAGCTCTTCACAGGAGTACCACTAATCAGAGATTCAGAGGCAACTCAATAGCCATAAGACTCTCTTACACACAACCTCTATCTCACACACCTCATAAATAGGAGATATAATACAAGAAACCATCAAACGACATTACAAAACCATGGGCTAAAACCACCCAATAAGGTGTAGCCGACCTTATCTCCCTTCTAGAGTTAAAGCACACATCAACACGTGTCGCTCCCTTTTACAGCTCATTTATGTATCCGATACAAATTATTTTTCCTATTTCAGGAGTACAAACTTCCGGAGGCCATAACCTGAGAACCGGGTGTCCGATTGACGAACCGTTTGAAGCGTCGAAAAGCTCACAAAGTGCTCTATCACCTCATAACCTGCTGCACTGGTTATGGCCACTTTTCAGGGCATTTTAGAGCCTCTAAAGCCACCAAAATTAAGTTTAAACATTTTATCGCACCCCTCCAAGACGAAAACTTTAATATCTTCAAAACTAGCTGTGACCTTGTGACGCAACTTTACCGGAATGCTTATCTAGCCAACCAGAAGCTTCAGGGAGAGTTTTGCACCATTTCATGCTCAAATGAAAACTTACTATAAATAGTAACCTCGCATAAATGCAAGGTTGAGACACCATTTTTCCCAACAATTTGAAAGAGCAGTATCTGAATTTCTGACTAAACTGCATTGTTAGGGACCTTAATCCATCCTTGAAAACACTTGAGGAATTCTATCATGCTTATCAAACATCTCCACATGTTGCAAGGAATTTGTTATGTGAATTATATTTACATAACTATGTTGTACCCCAAGATAGAGAATGGAATCCTTTATTGTATATTGGGGATATCCATCTCAGAGCTTTAATGTCATGGATCCAAAATGAGATGATCATAGGAGCACAAGCTAGGGAGTTTGAAAAATTAGAGTTTGACTGTCCATTACCATTGAGAAGGGAATCAGAAGCACCCAAGGTTCTGTATTATGATTGGCAAAAGTTGCTAATAAGAGATGATGTTAGTAAGATATTACTTCCAATGAGAGAGGAAGTCTTTCAAGCATATTAGCATTTGGTTCAGACCCACAAGACAACCGCACTAGAAGGGTTAACTCAACACTGGAATAATCTATCAGATCATTTAAAACTGGGAGAACCTTACTCATTACAAAATTTTCATGCAGCCATACAAAGAGCCTCTAGATACATACAACTAGGCAGGGAGAAGCCAACAACTGGTTGCCATTGATCTTTCAGCCTCTGATCCTTATGTGGCCACTTTTGGCATGACAACCAATAGAAAAAAATTATGATGTAGTTGTAGAAGAAAGAACTAGATGGTCCAGGTTGGACAAAATGAAAGGATTTTGTTGGAATTTGCCTTCCAAGGGAACCAGACAGGACACTGTTGGTGATTTCAGAGTTTCAACAAAATTCAGAAATTTTCCTTTTGTTGACCCTTAAAGTTGGGGGGCATGATAAGTTGATGCTTTGACATGTTTTTTTATCATGACTCTTAGGTTTTTGGCATCTTTTGGGTTGCATTGTGATAGTAAAGTATTGTGAATTGATTATATGTAATCCATGTTTTAAATCTGAACTTATGAAATCATGTTTGAACTTTGTCAGTTAATTCCTGTAGCCATGCCAATTTAATCCTACAGCCAAATGATTTGTCCCTGTGATATGCGGATTATTTAGGATAATGTCATATGTGAGTTAATGAATGTATTAATTGAGTAAGATACATATGCATGTCCTTGTATGTTGTTTTTTTTAGTGCAGATAATAATTGATGATGTGATGGATGATTTTATTTCATGCCTAAGGACTCAAGAATCACGTTTAGATAACTAGAGGTCAAACTGAAGGGGATTTGAGCAAGCACAATGTATGGCATAATCAAAGTAGTTGTACTTCACCATGGGAGTTTAACTCTAGTGCATATTGAATTCACAAAATATCACTTTGGCGTGAAAAGACTGTGGTTCGGTTTCAGGATCCACAGTTCCTGCAGCCAAGCCCTCAGTTTCTCCTTCATTTGACAATAATCCACCTCTTCTTCTGGGTGTAATTTGAGTTGTACATTGTAGTTGATCTTTTCTATATAAGAAGCTCTTCCTTCTTTCGTAGAGTTAGACAAGATGGAAAGGAATTGAGCAGAGTTTTGACAAGCATTCTGAATTTTCTCTTTTAGAATATGTAATAATTTTCAGGAAGAAATGAATAAATAATATATTGTTCTGATCTATTAAAAGTATTTCACTAGAAGTTTGATATCACTCATCTAAGGGGGCCCACTTGGTGAGTGATCCTGTGTTTATGATCATTGAAGTTAGTTTTTACTTAGTTGTAGTAGAAGTTCATGACTGGATTTTTTCTATAGCCATTGGAAATAGATCCACTAACTGTTCCTGCAGCCAAGATAGAATGGTGTGATTTCTATTATTTTCATTAGATCATTCCAATAGTGTTTTGTGAAGCTTTCATGTAGTCTTTTATGATTTCCATTCCTGCCTTTCCTTTATGCATAATGTTAGTTACTGCAGTAATGTAGAATAATCATTTAAGGATCTTAGTGCATATATATTGCAGACCCATTTCAAGTTTTACATTCTTGGATTGATAACTAAATGAACACCAACCATAAAAATAGTAAACTCTACCATATGAATGTCCAAACTTCAGATTGAGATTTCAATTAGAGGTATTATTATTATCATTATACTTGGGGTAGACAGGTATCACAAAGGAAGTTGTTTGTAGAGATAGCAAGTAGAATATCCTAAAAGAGGAGGACATGGTGCAATCTAAGAAGACTAAACCTTCCTCTACTCCTCCTAAGACTAGGAAAACTAATTCAACATCTTCCTCTAGTGCACAAAAGCTTGTCCCAACACCTAGACCTTGAAGTAAATCCTCTGGTGGAGCAGAGAAGAGGAAGAAAGAGAATCCTAAGAGAGTCTATGTAGTGGACACTACTGAGGAAGAAATAGAGTTTGATGAAGCAGTGCAGGAAGTTAAGAAGACTGCTACCTTTACCAAGGTAGTCTAAAATCCACCATCTAGTGAAGGATAAACAAGCAAAAAGAAGAGAATTGGAGTTGAACAATCTAGTAGACCTCACCTAAGAAGGAAGCCTATGTTTGAGCTTGATGAAGCTCTAAAATTTGGTTAAATAGAAGGTACTTATAGTGTCATGCCCCTAATGTCATTAAGTGAAATTTTTGATGAAGTAGTAATCGAAGAAAACTTGAAGTATATGCGTATATTATGAGAATTGTGACGAAAATGACCAAAGAGAATTAGAGGAAGCCATTGTATATTATATGAATGTATATAGCAAAGCCTTAATAGAAATGGCATTAATAATTCAAAAGGGTTTATGTGATACTTTGGATGCCATAAGGCATATGACCAATTTGGAGGATGAAAGAATAAAAGGTTATGTATTAGTTAAGTTGTGTTCTATCATTTCTAAAGCTGAAGTTGATAAATTTCTTAAAATTGCATAGGACAGATTTAGAAGAAAAAAAAGAGTATATAAGATCATGCTTGGAAAATTAGATGAAGTAGCTAAGGAGATAGAAACAATTTTGAAACACTTTTTGGAAGAGCACAAATATGAAGTAAATATGGCAAAAGCTGACACCCCTTCAAAAGTGCATGTATAGGATGATACTTGTGCTCTAGATATGCAAATAAATGATTAAGATACAGTTGCATATGATACTATTGATACTGATACTCAGAAGGTTGATGACTCTGGTGATAAATGTTCAATTTGAAGAGCCAACTAAGGAGGTTGGAGATGAAAAGGGAGAGGATGTAGAGAAAGGATGTAGAGGATGTAGAAAATTTTGCCATCTTTTAAGCAAGACACTATAGATTTACACTCTAGGAAGTTGAAGAATATGTTTAAGGCAGTTGACTCCCATTTTGTATCTTGATGTAAAATTTTTGAGTCAATTTAATGCTATGCAGTTAACAATTTTTTAAAAAATGGTTGAAGGCGATAGGGTTAGTTTGACTACTAGTCTAAAGGTTATTCATGATGCATTAGACAAAGGTGGTAAGATATATAAGTCATGTCTTATTTTGACTAAGTTCACAATAGAGATAGATAAGAAGATAAAGGAGTGTGAAGGAAAGTTAGCCGGTATTTCTTAGTCCTTTTCCCCTCAATTAGTTTTTGCTAGTAATCATGAAGCTCAGGTGATGAATCTACTAGACAAAATCAAGAGTCGCAATCAACACTAAGATAGAATAATTGGCAGAGTGGGAGAACTCTAGAATTTGATAACTCCCCAATTGGACACCTTGCTGAGCAATCAATAGGATGCAATGAATGCTTTGAATAAGAGTGTTCTAGAATATTGTAGAGGAGTAGAGATGCATTCTTATTTGGTTATTGCTTTGATCAATATTTTGGATAATTTGAAGAAGGGTTGGGATGATCACCTACTGTTCCTAAAGACCATTTTTGTAGGTATCTTTAAATTCAGGTAAGATATTGTGTATACCCTTGTATTTAAATTTTGGCAGATAATTGGGTGATCATACGGATCTATGTTGCACTTTAGGCTAACAATGCATATTCCGACCAGAAGGCTTCCGATCGGAAGGGTTCTAGTCGGAAGTCTTCCAGTTGGACCAATTTGGCCACATTTGGTAGCCCCGTTGCACTCTCGTGGCAAGGGATTTCTGATCGGAACCTTTCCCGCTGGAAACCCCTTGGCCTATATAGCTGTCAAAATCTACCCAAGCCGCTCATTTTGCATTGAGCAGCTTGGAGTTAAGTAGGAGGACGCAAAAAGTCTAAGAGATCCGATCGGAAGGGTTTCGACGGTAAGTACCTTTTTTTTTTATAATGTATTTATTTTAACATATTAATTTATGTATATTTTTTAAAATCATTTTTAATAAAAAATTAATTTTTTTAAAGTTTTTAAAAAATATATATTTTTTTGTATATATTCTATCATATTAGAAAATAAATACACAGATACCTATGTAAATACATACACAAATATACACATACATACATACATACATACATACAATCCTACATACATACGTAAACATACATACATACACCTACATACACATACATACAAACCTACATACAAACCTACATACAAAGATACACAAACATACATACCTACCTACATACATGTACATACATCGATATAAAATAATTTTATGTACACCTTAGGACATACACATACATATCTATGTCTACCTACATACATACACACATACATGTACATACACATACATAAATACATTTGTGCATACATACATAAATACACATAAAATAATTATATATTCCTTAGGACATACATACACCTCAGGACATGCTATGAGGGGTCATATGTGGTGTGTGACCCCTCAGGACCACACACGACCCCTCATAGCATGTCCTGAGGTGTATGCATATATGTATGTATGTATGTATGTGTATGTATACATCGTAAGGAGTATAATTATTTTATATGACCCCTTAGGACCACTAAAGGCCCATTGCTACACATGTGCACCCCTTAAGACCACTTAAAACACCTTAGGACAACATAATTAGATGAAATCAAACAACATAATTAAATGAAACAATATATGTGTAAATATAAATGAAATGAATGTACATAGATGAATAAAATGAATCCATGCATGTGTAAATATATAAAAGAATCAATCCCCTTAATTATCCCCTTAAATCCCCTTAAGACCACTTAAAACACCTTAGGACAACATAATTAGATGAATCCAAACAACATAATTAAATGAAACAATATATGTATAAATATAAATGAAATGAATGTACATAGTTGAATAAAATGAATTCATGCATGTGTAAAAATATAAAAGAATCAATCCCCTTAAATATCCCCTTAAATCCCCTTAAGACCACTTAAAAAACCTTAGGACAACATAATTAGATGAATCCAAACAACATAATTAAATGAAACAATATATGTGTAAATATAAATGAAATGAATGTACATATATTAATAAAACGAATCCATGCATGTGTAAAAATATAAAAGAATAAATGACACAAATATCCCCTTAAATGCCCTTAAGACCACTTAAAACACCTTAAGACACCATAATTAGTTGCTCATTTTAGTGAAACTATATATACATGCGTAACTATATATACAACATTAATTAAATGAAACTATAAATGTGTAGATCAAAATTAAATAAATACATAGATGAATAAAACATGTAAAATCAATGTATAAAACAAAAAATAAATGCATCAACAAAACTAAATTTCCACAAGTTATCCAAATTGCTACACATGTCTAGAAATATATATATATATATATATGTGTGTGTGTGTGTGTGTGTGTGTGTGTGTGTGTGTGTGTGTGTGTGTGTGTGTGTGTGTGTGTGTGTTATCAAAATAAGACCTATCTAATTATATATTTTACTTGTTCAAACATGACAAGTGAACTTAAAGCTCATGGTACATATAATCTGGATCCTCCCTATCTTTAATAATTTCTAAATTTTTTTCATGATCTTCTATAGGCAACCTCCACTTTTGGTTGCCATGTCCTCTTTTTGGCAATGTCTCCAACTGCAATCTTGTCATGATTACTAAGTGACTGTAGTGTAGAACTTTTTGGCTAGCCATATAATCAATGAATGTTACACCATTTGTATCTATCTTTATTTGTTGATAATAGGTGCCTTCAACAACAATTGAACCAGTGGGATATTGTTGCCCATCATCATCACTGACTAATTCCAATAACTTGCATTTTGGTTGTGTGCATCTCAATAGATAATAATCTACACTTTCAATATTGTCAGGATCAACAATCACTGCAAGAATATCACCTGTGAAAATAGACCATGCATGTATATATATTACAAGCAATATTAGTTCATTACACATTTTTAAATTAATGAAGAATTTAAAAATTTGTACATGTACATATATGTAATTTACAAAATATGCATGCACACACCTATAACAACTAAATCAGAAACACATTCATAATCTGCTGAATATAGAGGATCGTGAATATCAATAATGTCACTATCTTCGTAAGGAGGCATTTTGATAAAATCTTTCATATCCCATTGCAAAACATATCCATTAGCAATATTTTGACAATGAGTATCTCTGTTATTCGCAATGCAATCAACACAAAAGCATGATTTTCCTCTTGCAAGAATAAGGTGATGCTTGCTAAATCCCATAGTCATGACTTGATGAAAACTTCTAATACCATTAATTGATTGAAAATTATAAGGATTTGATCGATCAATATCTAATAATGTACAAAAATAATTTAGTCAATTTTAGTTCATTTCACACATATATATACAATTGAATTTTAAAAATAATTCAAGAACACCAAGAATGTTTAAATATATATATATATATATATATATATATATATATATATATATATATATATATATATATATATACCTTTAACTTCCCAAAAATAATGCTTGTTGTAAGTTGTATCATGACCAACAAAATTATTTTTGCACCATTCAATAATATCATTAGAATTACGTATGGTGTTACCTATGCAAAAGCTATTTCTTTAGAAAATTGGACAACCCACATGTATATATATATATATCAATGAAGATAATTTACCTACAAGTTCATGTTGGCGAAGTGCATGCTTCACACATGCTCTTGCTCCATCATGCTCTTGTTTTCCATGTCCACTCTCAAAGAAGTTCCACAAAAAAATTATGGTATGTCGAGCATGTTGTAGGGATAACCAGTTAAAAGCTTTTGCAACCTTAAATTGCCCTGACATGAATAACACATATATTAAATATATATATTTAAACTTTTGACCTATTATATACAATCAAATCATATATATATAAAAAAAACTTAAATAATCAATTTCAAATCTAATGTACTTACCAACACATCCATCTGACCAAATCCAATATTGTGTACATTCTATCCCATGATCTTTAATATCTCTAAAAAACATTCCAAAATAATGTTCTACATAGCTCTTATCATGACACGTATCGTCACTGATATAGAAATGAACCTCCTTGATGATAATGTATTCATTTCCAGTACTCTCTATACCATCCACATTAAATTGTGCATGTCTATAGAAAACTTGTACAAATATTGTAACTTGATCAGAATAATAATATTGACTTTGAATTTCTGTGTGAGGACTAAATGTATAGTTCTTAGAGAAATCTACAATTGAAATAATACAACCCAGTGGAAAATAATTCTTTGAATCATGAAACTGTTTAGCCTTCCATCTTGTACCATGACAATGTTGGATATGTGAATATATCATATTATGAAATCTATCTATAAACTGAATGTAGGGCAACTCACTCTCTTTCAACATAATTTTTTTGGATTTAGTTCCTGACTTACTTTGGTATGCCTCATATTCAAATCTCTTCCATATAACTAGTGCATGAATATCAAAATTATCTATTTGCAACACAAACTTACTCAAAAATCCAAAATCATTGAATTCACCTTTTATACATTGTATTTTGAACTCATTGGAATCTTCTAATTTATCACATAAAATAGACTTCACAAATTGTGTTGTACTTGTAGGAATGACTAGATTTGGATTAATTGTTGCCATGAACTTCTTATATGATTGCAAGTGTAGATGAAATTCAACATGATTTTGACAACAATAAGTTTCACATACCTTATTTATACGTACAAAGCAAGGATGAAATCTCTCAAACATCCTTTGGCAAATCTTTACATCTGAAAATTCTTGCTTGAATGCTTCAAACAATTCACTTTGTGTTGTATCTAAGAAATGTTTTTGATGTGTAATATTTTTACCATCTTTTTCTATCATCTGTATAGTATCCCTTCTATTGGAAGAAACACGTGATTGGTTGGTCCAATACTCAATGACCTATCTTTTTACATCTTCAAAAGTTATGTCTTTTCTAGGAACCCTATAGATATTTACCCAATTCTTTTTGATGTTTTCATCTAGCATATTTCTCTTCCTAATTTATCTTTGAACAGTTCTTCTAGATACATTCATTAATTGAGAAATTGCATTAACTTGTTTTTATGATTCAATTCCTTACTAGTAATCATAGTCATCAATGCTCTACATGCAACACTTAAATAAACACCTCAACTTGTGTTCTCAATACAATTCAATGCTTCTTGTAAATTTTCAATTATAGTTTCTTTCACTAATGTATCTTCAAAACTTTTCTTATTACCAACACCCAACAAGTCCAAAACAGGTTTCATTTCCCTTTTCCTAAATAACTTAGCAAATAATTGTGCTCTTCCAACAATAGACTTTTTTTTAAAATAATCATCCCACAAATTCTTACAATGCAATTTTAATGTGCTTTCAAGTATCATATCTTTAGATGGAATTTCATTGAAAAGACTATCTTCATCCATTTCCATCAAATTTTCCATACCAGAAAAAAAAAATTCATCTCGTACCTAAGTAGATGTTTCTTGAACATCATCAGGTTGATCTTGAACAACAACATATTGTTGTTGACTATATTTTGTATGACCTTTCATCTTGTTGTCCCTTTTATGATCATACAACCTTGATCTAGTCCTCTTATTCCCCATTGCAAAAAATATTTAGATCTTCAAAATTTAGTGCTTTGAACTAAAAAGGTTATATATCTAATAACTTTTTGTCGGTTCGTTCAAAAAAAATGTAATTAGTGAAATGTATAAATAATTTTGCATTCTTAAACTTAACATGTGTAAATTTCATCCATTTATATCATTTGACTTGAATTCCAATTTTTATAATTTAGAAAATGAAAAAATAAGGCTCAAGAAATTTAGGAGCATTGATAAAAAGTAAGAAATTAAGTATACTTCAATTAGATACATTTTGACTATATGCAATGTATGTATGAACGTGATTTAATAACATTAATTTCTAGAAATCACTTAGCTAATATATATGGAGAATTTGCATCAAGTATTAGGAAATAAAATATGATTCAGTACTAAATAGTATTGGATATATGACCAAGAAATGGTTATCGTCGTATCACAGTGACTAAAGAATATGGTTAATCTAAAAAATATTTAATTTCCAAAAAAACATCTAATATTGTAAATTAAGCATGATTGAAAAAATAATTTCAAATAACATACTTGGAAAGGGTAGACGCCTTCGAAAAAAAATTAAAATCTTCACCCCTTTACAAAATTAGAAATATTCGCCCCTTTATAATCTTCCTACTCGTTCCAAAATGCCACTTTATTTGAAACAAAAAAGGATTGTTTGTAAAAATAACTCTTATTATTTTTGCACTTGATTGATTTGGTTTTTTTAATGGAAAAAATATTTTTTTTTGTATGTGGTTCAAGCAACCGGTCACTTGTACGACTGATCGCATCAGCCCTCACAGTTCTGGCCAAAACTATTTTTGAATTGTTTCGGCCAGAAAGTTTTTGGCCGGAACATCTTATGTGGAATGCCAACTGGTAGCCACATCAAAAAAATGATGATTTTCTCAAACTTGTCACTTTTGCAACAAAATTCAATAGGTAAATTAAACTTATTAAAAAAATTTAAAATACCCTTTTTTAGAGATCAAAGTCATGATTTTACTCATAATTTTTTTAATGTTGATTACATTTAATATATAAAAAATAAAAAATACTACAAACTAGGTATTCTTTTGTTCAATATGAGTCTGCTTTGAAAAAAAAAAAAAAAATCAAATCACTTCAAAAAATTTTGAAGAAAATATGGTTCTCTAGAAGAGAGAGTCTTCTCCAAAAGGGTATTTTAAATTTTTGGATTATCATAAATTGAATAGACAAATTGTGGTGGGAGACAAAAAATGTCAAATTCTGGTGTATTCGACTTCCAAATGCTATTACAAACAAAATATACATCAATTTTTTTAATTTTTTTTCATGCACTATATAAATATGTGATCTATAACTGATATGAAAATGAGAAAAAAAAAAAGTTTATTTACATTTACTTTTGAGGTGGGAACCAAACCCCCTATTTTTCAGTGTTTTTCAACAATAAAAAAATGGACTTTAAAGCTAAAAAAAACATATAAATTATTGACAAATTTTTTTCAAAAAATAGTGGACTTAAACTTCAACAAATTTTACACAGTTAATTAGTTTACATCATCTTCAAATAAAAAATGCAAATGACACTTTTATGTCGACAAAATTGAACAATTATTGTTGTGTTAGCCTTTTCCTTTGTAAAAGTGTGACACAGGTTTGTACTTTTACCCAACTATCTTTGGTATTGTTGTCAAAGGGGGAGAGAGGTATCAAAAATGATGTACATTCTTAGGGGGAGCATTTTGAAATTTTGAAGTGTTGCAGTGACAATGTCATTTTTCACCAGAGTTGCCATGAATGCCAAAGGGGGAGATTGTTGGCAAGAGACACTGTACTGGTAGAGATTTGTAGTTAAATATTGTTCTGGGGCTGTCATTGATGGAAACTTAGATCAGATATCATATCTAGTATATGTAGAATTGATCTACTAAAAGTTTGAGAAGTTTGATATTCATTTATGCTTAATTCTGGAAGGTGGAATACAAAGTATGGATACATTGTGCAAATATCCATTTTGGTTGCAGTGATAGAGTTAGATGGTTAGATGTTTGAAGTGATGATATGATGAATCAACAAGGATACAAACAACTACTGAGAGGGGGAGGGGTGACTCAGTAGATAGAAAACAAACTAAACTTTCACCAAACTCAAAACCCAACTCATAAATCAATCACTAAACTAATTGTTTCAAACAGTGAACTACAAACTGCAACTGCACTATCAAGTTTACTGGTTGACTAGCATACCAAAATAACAATGTAACAGATCTAAAACTCTCAAACCATTTAACCAAAACATCAAACCACTTTACTAACATTAGTAAAAGCACATTTCAGATCACTCTCGATCATCATAACACATGTAAGTGGCTCTACTAGTTAAACAAATTAACCATATCAAAACATAACCACAAAAACCATTCACCACTTGACACAATGATTTTTGACGTGGAAACCCAAATGGGAAAATACCATGGTGGAGATGAATACCCACAAGTATTCTTAGCTCTTCTGAATTTCACCCTGTTAGGAACCAAGCCTTGTTAGAAGCTTACCAAAATATCTTGTTAGGCACAAATTCAGTTAAGGACCACCTAGTTAAGGGATTGACTACAGTACCTTGTTAAAGGCAATACCCTATTAGGAGTAACCTCGATAGAGGATTTAAAATCCAAGCTAATGGATCACTTGGTTAGAGGATTTAGAAAATACTAAGCCTGTTAAAGCTTACCCAATTAAGGGATTTAACTATTGTAATTGTTAGAGAACAATAGGGTTTTGCTGATCTAGTAAATAGCACTACTTTTCTTGATTAGATCATTTTCATGCTCCTATATGCCTTCAAACATACTATAGATACTCCTTTTGGTTCCACAATCAATCACACTGACACTTAACCAAAATTGCCAACACTACAACAAAACAACTCATTGACCTTATAAGAAAAACAATAGGTCAGTAACACATCACACAACCTAAGATCTCATAGACATTACAAATAAATCAGTTCAAACATGATCATTGGATTACATAGCAATCACTACACATTGTACAAGACAACCTCGACCACTCTTGGATCATCGCACATTGGATCCTGTAGCTCATCACGTGGTTTCCACTTCATGCAATGCACTTGCTCATTCCCAAGATAAAATAGTTATCTCTACATGCTAAAACCACTTTGAAACTCATCACATGCATCATTCATACGTGGTATAATCATCTCTGATCACCATTTTTTCATAGATCAACACAACCAATTCACCAAGCTCCATCAGTTAGGGTTTGGAATAATAATAGGTCGGGTTACCAATGAATCTCACTACTTCTATAGTAATACCGGTTTCCAGTTGCATTACAACTCCATTACCGTATACAATTGACATCAATGACAACACTTAAACTTTAATAATGCAATCTTCATGAAAAATTCCAACACTCTCCCCCTTTGGCATTGATGGCAATACAAATATCAATATCCTTTGATTGTGATGATTGAGAGTAATACACATACACAAGTATAAGAATCCTGGTTTACATTTTTCCATGTTTCCATGTACTCTCCTTCAATAGAGTCTCCATGTCTTCAGCTAGTAACTAGCTACAGTTCTTCTCCCTATCAATCATACAGTTATTCTCCCCCTTTGACAACAATGCCAAAGTGAAAGTAAAACATTTAGTGTCATACTTCATTGTTCTGTAACAACGATCTGTAGATTGTTGCTCCCCCCGTGGAATAGATTCACTCTAGACCAATCCTGCTTCAAGATCTTCAATAAGCTCTAGGAGTGATGTCTTCCACATCTGCTTAATTGACCTCATGTAGGGGTAAAACCCCTAGCTGACCTCTAAGATACTCAAAAGTAGTCTTAGCTAGAAGTTTAGTAAAAATATCCGCTAGCTACTCCTTAGTAGATACATTCTCTAGTAACACATCTTTACTCTACACTTTCTCTCTCAAGAAATGATATTTAAGCTCAATATGCTTAGTTCTTTGAAATATTTATTACACTAGTGTTATCGCATAAAATCCTTACTAGTTATGTGATCTTCAAATTGAATCCTTCAAGAATGTGTTTCATCCAGATTGCCTAGGTACTATTCATATACGCTGCAACATATTTAGCTTTAGCAGTTGACTGTGATACACAACTTTTCTTCTTGCTACTCCAAGATACAAGCCTTCCTCCAAGAAAGAATGCACCTCTGGTTGTACTCTTCCTATCATCAATATTTCTTGCCCAGTTTGCATCTTTATAGACTTTCAAATCAAAGTTACCTACATATGGATAACATAATCCATAATCAATAGTACTTTCAAATATTTGAATATCCTTTTAGTCGCTACCATGTGTGTCTCCTTTGGGTTCTTATGAAATATGGTAACTAATCCAACTAAATGAGCAATATCCGATTTGTTGTGAACAACATAATGCAGTTTCCCTATCATAGACCTGTACTCCTTTTCATCAACATATGCAGCATCATCCTCCTTTGACAGTTTGCAACCTATAACCATTGGTGTCCCAACTGGTTTACAGTCTCCCATTCCAAATGTCTTCAATACCTCTTTCACATATTAGGAATATCTGATAAAAATACCACTCATCATCTGTTGAATTTGCAAACCTACGAAGAATTTTATCTGTCCTACTAGAGACATCTCAAATTCACTTTTCATCTCATTTGCAAAGTCATCACTCATGTCATTATTGCCTCCAAAAATGATATCATCCACAAATACCTCACTAACTAGTATCTTATCTCCTTCAGTATTGAGATATATATTGTTTTCTTCACTGGTTCTCTGAAAACCTATCTTCATCAAGTATGAATATAGTCTTTCATACAATACTCTTGGTGCTTGCTTCAAATTGTATAAAGCCTTGTGTAGTTTGTACACCATATCCTTTGCATCAGTCAAAGCATAACCATGTGGTTGTTCAATGTAGACTTCCTCTTCTAGTATTCCATTTAGAAATGCTGACTTCACATCTATCTGATATACTTTGAATCCCCTATATGTTGCAAATGCAAGTAGAGTCCTAACACCTTCCTATCTAGCAACTGGTGCAAATGTCTCACCATAGTCTTCTCCTTCTTTCTATTCATAACCTTTGCATACCAATCTGGCTTTGTTTTTTACTATTCCATCTTCATTCAGTTTATTTTTGAATACCCATTTATTACCTATTACATTTTTGTTCACCAGTCTAGGTACTAGGGTCCATGTATTGTTCTTCTCAGTCTAGTCAAGCTCTTCTTTCATAGCCTTGATAGATTGATCATCTCTAAAGGCTTCCTTCGCTGTTCTAGGCTCAATAGTGGAGATCATGCAATAATTCTCTTTAATTCTTCTTTTCCTTAATACACTAGCATCTTTATCTCCAATAATTTGATTAGGATTATGATTGAGTCTTACATACCTTGGAATAACATGATCATTATCTTCAGGCTCTTCTTCCTAACTATCTTCAACTTCTGCAGAATCTACCTATTCTGATTGAACTGGTGCAACAACATTCATTTCACCAACTTCTAGCTTCACCCATTCTGGTTCCAAAATCAAAATGTAAGGTTCATCTTCCTTTTTCTCCTCACTGGTTTCTCATGTATCTTTAGGACACTCATTCACTCAGACATCAATACTTTCAATGGTCTTTTGTGTCCGGTTGTTGTAACATTTGTAGGCTTTTCTCTTGGTGGAGTAACCAAGAAATATTCCTTCATCACTCTTAGCATCAAACTTACCAACATAGTCACCTCTCTTGCTAAAACATTTACTGCCAAAAACCTTAAAGTAATTGACATTAGGTGATCTACAATACTAGTATTCATAAGGATTTTTATCCTTGCCTCTTTTAACCAATATCTGGTTCATAGTGTAGATAGTTGTGCTGACAGCTTCTCTCCAGAAAGTTTTAGCTACACCTCCTTATATTAGCATAGTTCTAGCTGCTTCAACAACTGACCAGTTGTTCCTCTCTGCAATACCATTCTATTGTGGTGTCCTAGGTGCAGAAATCCACCTCTTAATTCCATTATCTTCATAGTATCTAGTGAATTCCTGTGAATTAAATTCACCACCTTGATTAGTTCTTAAGCACTTTATCTTCTTTCCACTTTCCTTTTCAGCTAAGGCCCTAAATGCCTTAAACTTGCTAAAGGATTCTTTTTTGTCCTTCAATAATGTGACCCACAACATTCTTGAGCAATCATTAGTGAAGATCATAAAATACTAATCACCTCAAATACTTCTAGTCCTTATTGGTCCATAGAGGTCTGTATGAACCAAATCTAACAAATGTTCTACTAAGAAAGATTTTCTCTTAGAAATTGAGGATGCCATCTTCCCTAACTGACATTCCTTACACAAAGCATTCATCGGTTTGTCCAACTAAGGCAAATCTCTTACAAACTGTGAGTTACTGACTTTGACAATGTTATCAAAGTTAACATGACAAAATCTACAATACCAAAGCCAACTATCTTCTACTTTAGCAATTAAACAATTATTGACTTTAGGATTTAGGTGAAATAAGTTACCTTTTGTCTTCTTGCCAGTTGTAATCAGTTCACCTTTGTTTCCATAGATTTTGCACATTCCATTCTTGAATTCTAGTGGATAAACTTTGTCATTGAGTTGAGAAACACTCAAAATACTGTATTTCAATCCTTCAACCCAGTAAACATCATCTGGTCTACTCTTTCCATTAAGAGAAATGGTTCCCTTTCCTTTTACCATGCAGGGTGAGTCATTTCCAAATCTCACAACACCTCCATCAAATTCCTTCAAAGTAAGAAACTTACTCCAGTCACTGGTCATGTGGTGTGAACAACCACTATCTATAATCCAATCATCAAAACTATCCATGATAAAGACTAATGCCTTCTGATCTGATGTCTCCTCTTTAATGGAAACAAAGACATTGTCTTCATGTGCATCTCCCTCAGATTCCTCGGCTGTGATTCCTCCATCAAATGCAATGAGGCAATCTCTTTTACCTTTTCCTTTGTACTTCTTATACCTATTGCGGTTATGCTCATTGTCTCCATTTTGATAGTTAGCTACAATATGTCCAATCTGGTTACATGCAAAACACTTCAAAGGTAATTTACCTATGTACTTACTAGTACCTCTGGTTAACCGCTTGGCCAACAATGCTTCAAGCTCAATCGGACTGTCTTCATCATCAAATTCTCTGCTGGATCTTGACTCATGACAATGACTAACTTCTCTGCTTTTCCTTACCAATGGATTAGAAACCGAAGATCTAAATGTAGATTCCAATTTTTGAACACTTTCATCAAAACTATTTAATTCAAATGCAGTTAGTTTACCAATGATGGAGTCAAGACCTTTGTTTTATTAATAGACTTGAGTTCCTAAATGGATGCAAGTCAGATAGCATAGACCAGTAGAAGGGTTCTCAACACCTTACTAACCACTGTGGTATCCTCCACTTTACCACCATCACTCTTCATCTCATAGACTATCTCCTTGATTCTCTGACCATACGATTGAATATTATCACCTTCACCCATCTGCCAGTCATCACTCAGACTCAACTCTTTGGCAATCTTCACATGCTCATCACCGTTATACATATCCTCAAGTTTCTTCCACGCATCATAAGAAGTCTCCAAACAATGGACATCAACATACTCTAAATCAGACAAGGAACTACTAATGGCCTCCAATGCTTGATTATTATCTTGTTGCTCCTTCTTTTGATCATCTGACATAATCCCACTAGGTAAGGTATAATTGCTAACAACATGTTCCCAATATTGAATTCCTAATATTGTAATATAGATCTTCATCCTATCAGTCCATATTCTATAGTTTTCCCTATTGAACTTCAAACCTTCTTTCTTTATCACGTTCTTCTAGATCTTTACCTCAAGTTGTTATGCTTAGACACTAGAGGACCTGAAATGCTCTGATACCAATTGATGATATGATGAATCGATAAGGATCCAAACACATACTAAGAGGGGGAGTGAATCAATAGATAGAAAACAAACTAAACTTTCAGCAAACTCAAAACCAAACTCATAAATCAATTACTGACCTAACTGGTGCAAACACTAAACTACAAACTGCAACTGCACTATCAAGTTTATCGGTTGACTAGCATAAAAAAAATAGTGTAACAAATATGAAACTATCAAACCTTTTAACCAAAACATCAAACCACTTTACTAACATTAGTAAAAGAATATTTCAGATCACTATTGTTCATCATAACACATTAAGTGGCTTTACCCATTAAACAAATTAACCATATAAAACCATAACCACAAAAACCATTCACCACTTGACACAATGACTTTTGATGTGAAAACCCAAATTGGAAAAAACCACAGTTGGGATGAATACCCACAAGTATTTTGAACTCTTCTCAAGTTTTCCATGTCAGGAACCAAGCCTTGTTACAACCTTACAAAAATGTCCTATTAGGAACAAATCTGGTTAAGGACCACCCGGTTAAGGGATTAACTACAATAGCCTGTTAAAGGAAATACCCTATTAGGATTAACCTCAATAGAGGATTTCAAATCCAAGCTAATGGATCACCTCGTTAGAGGGTTTAGAAAATACTAATCCTATTAAAGCTTACCCGGTTAAGGGATTTAACTGTTGTAATTGTTAGAGAATAACAAGGTTTGGTTGATCTGGTAAATAGAACTACTTTTCTTGATCAGATCCTTTTCATGCTCCCATCAGCCTTCAAACATACTATAGATACTCCTTCTAGTTCAGCAATCAATCACACTGACACTTAACCAAAATTGTCAACACTACAACAAAATAACTCATTGACCTTATAAGCAAAACAATAGGTCGGTAACACATCACACAACCTAAGAATCATAAGGATTACAAACAAATCAGTTCAAACATGACCATTGGATTACATAGAAATCACTACACATTGTACAAGAGAGCCTCGACTACTCCTGGATTACCACATATTGGATCCTGTAACCCATCATGTGTTTTCCACTTCATGCAATGCACTTGCTTATTCCCAAGATAAAACATTTATCTCTATGCGCCAAAACCACTTTGAAACTCATCATGTGCATCATGTATATGTGGCATAATCTTCTTCGATCACCATTTGATCATAGATCAACACAATCGATTCACCAAGCTCCATCGGTTAGGGTTCGACATAACAATAGGTAGGGTTATCGGTTGATCTCATTGCTTCTATAGTAATACCAGTTTCCTTGACTAGCTCAACTATCGGTTGCATTACAACTCCATTAGTAGTTACAATTGACATCAATGACAATGCTTAAACTTTATTAATACAATCTTCATGAAAAATGCCAACATGAAGCAGTTTGATTTCCAATTCTATCATCTGGCATTGATTCTCGTGCAAGTTAGAAGATCTGGTAATTGATAATTCAGGTAGAACAAAGCTATTTTGGTGTAACGTGTTATGCATAATCTTTGGGATGATTTCGGTGTTTTTTTTCGAGTTAGATTTTATTGAGTCGACATGTGTGAATCTTGTTATCAATTTGTTTGGGTCCTCATATGGATCGGTAATCGGATTGAGCTGACTTATGGTTACATGTTTCATGTTGCATGTTATGCAGTTTTTGGAAGCCAACATGGAAATAGATTTATTTTTGATGTAGATACATAATACTAATTTATTTGAGAACTTTGGCATGTGTATGAGAGAGAGAAGATTGTATGAGCGATTTTGCATACTTTTATGTGTGTGATTGAAGGTCTTTTTAGCTCCAGTATATGACAATAACATAACAAAGAAGAGAGACAAAGATAGGAAGAAGACTATTTGCACTTAATCAGAACTACTTTTTGGCATATATAGATGCTACTATTTAGTTCGGACATTCTTGTTATAATTTTTAATCACTTTTAAGGTAGTGAGTCTTCCTCTGGGTTGCAGCCCTCTTTGTAATTGAGCAATGAGCTCTAGGAAGTGTGCCTAAATGTATGTGCATCCCCCTCTTGTAATATTATTATACTCTTGATAATAGTATTACAATAATGTAGGTTCAAATCCCACCATTGTTTTTCCCTTTCCGGGTTTCCATGTAAAAATTTTCGTGTTATGGTTTTGCGGTTGTTTGCATTTTTGTTTTTGCACTTTACTTTTATTTAGTTGTATCAGGTGGTTAAAGAATCAGGTTAAGAAATTTATTAATTGCATAACATTGATTCATTCCCTCTCTCAATGTTCATTGATTCCAACAAATATGAGGGTGTTTGTTCGTACTATGGGTGTTCGAGTGAACTAACCTTTGGGGTTCAAGAAAATCCCCTACTTTGATTGTATGGGTGATATCACTTGGGTTTGGTCGAACCCCATTTTTTTAATATTTTATGGGGTTTTCTCGATTCCCCCTTCAAGAAAACCCCTTTTTAACCATTTTTTAACACCTTTTTAATTGTTACAAAATGAACCTAAGGGTGTTCATTCAAACCCCCTTTCTTTGCTTCTTTGCCCCAAACTCTTCAACTTTTTACAGAATTTTGGCCTTCAAACCTCTAGTTGAAGGCTCAAATGGAACAATATTGACAACCCAAATTTTAGGATCGTATTCCTCGAAGAAAGCTTTCCAATAACTATAATTTTATTACATATTGAGTTTATTATGATCTTTTTATTTAGGTTTTACCAAACATAGGTTTTTTATCAAACATAAACTTTTTTGCTCAACACATTTGGAAAAATAGTAAACTAATTCAAAAAGATTTTGAAAAAAATGTATGCCCTAGGAATTGATATCTTTTTTCTAACCAAAAAAAATAAATTAAATTTTGATATATAGAGAACAAGTTATGTGTTCAAATGTACACCTATGTCTAAATTATAATTAGTTCATCAAAAAAAATAAATAAAAAATATTCAACATATCATTATGCAACCAATTGCACACCCTAGGTATTAATATTACAAAACTAAATTTAAAAGAACAATTTTTATCATTTATAGAAAAATACATTTCTTAATGCACATCACTCTAAAAAAATATTGTTTTATGTTAAAAACTACTTTTCAAAGGATATGGAAAAATGAATACAAATTTAGTCAAAAAAAAATGAAAAAAAAAAATATTTAGAATTTGTAGACAAGATTTTAAAAATCACTAGTTTACATCATCTTCAAATTCTTAATAGTTTAAAAGTTATAGGTTTTGGAAAGTGAAAGTTTTTTATAAAAATGTTCATTCAAGTGTCAAAGTTGGCCAAAAAGTGTAACCCACTATTGTGGGATCACCCAAAATCATATCAAATTGAAAAGGGGAACAACTAAAAACATTTTCTAGCTCTCCTTAAGGAATGAAGTTGGAACTAATTGATTGTTCCCTCAATGAAATGATCCATAATTGGAAACGGTGAATAAATTAGTTCCTACATTGCATTTCTAGGCCTAAAGTTCTCATTTCCAAATATTTTAGCATCATAATAATTGGCCATAAAATAAATCACATGGGAACATATTCGATGATACACTAAATCTCATAAGATAAATGAATCTAAATCATTTTTCTACAATATTATAATATATCAAAACATAACAAGTCCTGTAACATGTACTAAGTGTGAACACCATCATATAACCCGATCTAAGACAAAATGGGTCTCCCTTAGGGTTGGAGTTCCTCCTAGAAATTCTCAAAAAGGTGAAGATACAATGCCCTTATCTATGTACAATGTCCCACAATGCAACATCAGTCTCATTATATCTTCGCCACTAGATGGGAAAGTCCAAGAAAATGAGTCCCAATTGAGGGAAAATTTGTGCATTGAGAAAAATGCCACTAGAAATGAGCACCCATTATGCTTCGATACCTAGATTGAAGCAGGCATCCGTTTATTAAAAAAATGGGCACCCATTACCTAAAAGTATTTGAAAAAAAAAATAATTACTATAATAGAAACATGTTCTTATTTTTAAAGAACATAAAAATGGGTTCTCATTTTTGAAGACTGATTCTTTTAATTTTGAAACACAATGGGTACATGTTGTTGAACTGGGTCCCTATTTTTTAGAAATGGGTACCTGTTTTGTAGAATAGATACTCGTTATTTAGAATATGAAAAATCAAAGTAGATTTTTCTTTGGGTTTTGACTTGGGAAAGAGCCGGTGAGCTAGCCCTTAACTTTGGACCTATAGGTAGAGGGCCATCTGAATGTTAATAGAAAATACTGACTTTTGACAAATGTCAAATGGTTGTTTTTACCTAATTTTTTTATGAAATTAAAAATTATTATAGATTATAATGTGTAGATTTGAAGATGTAACTTTTTAAGGAGGTGATTAATTTTTTATTTTTATTTAATTTTTAATGTATTGGTCCATAAATTGGAAATATCAAGTTTTTTCTTTGTTTAATAATATTTTTTATTTTTTATGTACTTTAAACAAAAATTATATGACATCAATATACATATGTCTTTTTAAAATAAAAAAATTTAAATTTAAAAAATGATAAGTTTAGGTCTAACTATGGTGGAAGGGCCAATTAAATATTAATATAAAAAGTATTAAAAAATAAATAAATAAATAATCCTCATCAATCTTTAGTGTCTTACACACCTTTTCCCAAAAGGGTATATTTTTTTTATTTAGGTCAAAATATGGTGGTCTCACACATACATGGTCTCATTTAGAAAGAAACATTTTTAAATAGCTATTTTTAGAAATCCCTTTTGAAAATTAATTTCTATAATCTGGGTATTGAAACAAATTACACATTTGAAACGTAGAATCAGAGTGCTACATTTCATATTATTGAACTATTTTGAGATTCAATCATAAGTATTTCAAATTTTTAGATCAAATGTAAAAAAAAATGAAAATCAAGAAAAAACACTTTCACCTTAGGCACGTTATGTGGGCTCAACATCTTATAAGCACCTAGATCCCAATTTAGTCTAGCTACAATGTCCGATGTTCAATCCCCAATAACGGAATGGTCTCTAGATTCATCTACTTATGATTCTATACCTACAAGGCACACCAACCTAAAATGTTTGAGTTAAAATATACATAACATATCAAAATAGGAACATGAAACACATTGTGGATGTGTGATAGGCTAAGTGGCAAGACTACATGACTTGTCTTATAAATCTCTTCTTATCTACAATATATCTCTTATATTTCTCTTTGTTTGACTTTCTTGTATACCATTATCAAATACTAGTGCTTACATACAAAAGTTACCAGTATTCCTACTTGGTTGGCTTCTCCTTGTAAGTAGTCACTTGTACATATTGAAATAAATTATCATGACACAATATAGATAAATGAGTATAAGAAACTCTAATTTAAACTAAAAAAGACATTATTCATTTGTCATTAGATATATTATTAGAAATACAAGATTCTTAAATTGAATGTACTTGTTAATTATAAAACATATTATTCAATTCTAATACATGGTGAATTCAAATCCAATACCATAATTCAAAACTAATTATTAATTCATGGTTATAGGCTAGACAATTAACAATGAAGGATCATAATCATTACATAACTATCATGATCAATATTTAGTGCCGACAAGAAAAATTCAATAAAACCCATCAAATTTGATTATAAAATATTTAGAAATGCCAATGTACTATAGGATTCCTTGTGCAAGGCACACTAAGGTAAGCATAATATAAGCCAACTTCAACCAAATTTCTTAGTAATATTATAAACATTGACTCTGTTTATAAACTCATTATATCAACATATCTTAATAAATTTATAAAATTATGTGAAATAGAAATAATAACAAAAAAAATAAAAAATGGACAAGCTTGTTTAACACAAATGTTAGTATTAATATCCTTTGTAAATCCAATAAGATTTTAGCCTAGGCCAACATCTTATCATATAGTCTTGTTGAAATAATTATTGATTATTCTAGAATATATAAAACTCAAATTTGATGTGTAAACAATTGTCAAGTAACAATATTGAATTCCCTTCCAATAGTCAACCAAACAATAGTAATTTTTTCTTATAAGATCTTGCTTTTATAATCGCAAATAAAAATGTTAAAATATATGACTAATTGTTTGATGATTCATTATAAATATTTATTATACTTCAACTAAAAATTTCATAGAACATGAGAATTTTAAAAAAAAAATCACACAATACTATAATAAATACCTTACTCAAAATGTGTTGAACAATAATAATTTGACAATTTATTAACGCTTATTAGCCATTTTTTATCCATAGGAAATTGAACACAAGATCCACTCCCATATAAAATAATGATAAAATAAGAAAAGCATCAACCTTCTAAAAGGTGTGTAATAAACACTCCCCAACTAGGGATTTATTAAAAGAATTGGGCCAATTTGGCCAAATCAAAAGAGTTGCTATAGACACAAACAGTAACATAAGCTATGCTAAACTACAGGCAAGTAGAAAAAGGTTGCAACCACGAAGGAAAAAATCTTCCAAATAGCCCAAATGGTTATGTAGGTGCATTTATATTTATGAAATCTTTCGCTTGTTGGACGATCTCAATGTCATTTGAAGAGTGTCTATTTTTCTTCCTCTTAACTTCTATCTAATCTTGATGAAAAAGACACAGGTTCTCAGAGATTTTTTATGCTATCCCATTCGCATTGGCTACAAAATCTCCCAAATGAGATTTCTTAGGAAGAATCAAGAGCCCAAAATAATCCATAATATTATCTTTCTTATCAGAGTTGTTGGATTGTTGAGAACACCTTGAAGCGGGTAAAATTCGAGTCGGGACATCATCAAAAATTGAAATCATATTGCCCCCATTCTACACTGCTTTCTTCTGTAATGAAGGAGAAAGTTGAGTAGATTTAGAATCCTTTATAAGATGTTTTGAAGGAGCATTTATAAAATAGTAATGTGGGAGAGTGTTGATTCACCAAGACTATTGATTGGAATT
This sequence comes from Cryptomeria japonica, assembly GCF_030272615.1. Taxonomy (NCBI): domain Eukaryota; kingdom Viridiplantae; phylum Streptophyta; class Pinopsida; order Cupressales; family Cupressaceae; genus Cryptomeria; species Cryptomeria japonica. The sequence goes on from NC_081408.1 coordinate 259,690,925, forward strand.
TTTTGTGGGTCTTGAGCAGTTATTAGCAATGTGTCTAGTTTGAAAACACCTTTTACAATCAAAGGGAAAAACTTTGTAGTCTAGAGGTTGTGACTAGTTGCAGTGAGCAATAGCCTATAAGGATGAGGGAAAATGTTGTGTGGGTGAAATTGGTGGAGTCAATAACTGTTGTCTATCTGGGTATCAGAAATGAAAATCTTACCAAGAAGAGTTTAAAGAAAAAAACTAAGTCCCTCTTTGGTAAGATTTTCATTTCTGATGCATAGATAGACGTTTTTGAGAAATTTGATAAGATCTTTTAAAACTTTTGTCTATCCAGGCATTAGAAATGAAAATCTTACCAAGAAGAGTTAAAACAAAAAAGTTAAGTCCCTCCTTGGTAAGATTTTCATTTTTGATACCTGGATAGACATTTATATTGGCATAATTGATAAAAATAATGATGGGGAGATTGTTGGCATCTGGAGATGATGATGAGGTGAGAAGATGACCAGTAAAGTTATTGTTGGCATAATTGGTAAGTCGATATGATTTAATGGCTGGTAAAGTGGATATGGCTTGATGTTGATGATAAGTTGTCTGATGAATTTATTTGTGTTGTCATTGATGGGAAACATGTTTGTTTAGTCATCTAGGCCTACCAGTAAAGCCTAACCGACAGTGGAATTGGTTGACAACAAGGTAAACAAGAACAAAGCGATAATGATCAAGTGACCGGTACAAACGATTGGTGAAGATTTAGACGTTGCGGTTCAACAAGAGTGTTGAAGACAGAAACATACACCTATGTTCCAAACCACATCAACAGATTCAGTGTATTGAGCGAGTTATGATTGACTATTGTGAACTCTAGGAAGAAGAATGTATACCGGCAACAAATCTTTAACCAATAATGATTTAAGGTTTGGCGGTGGATCCTATCATGTTGATAACTTAGTGATGCCGTGTCAGAATCCATGTGTAATGATAAGATGGTGTTTGAGCATGTACCAAGATCAGATTTCTTGGGAAACAACAAAGTGCTTAGTAGAATGTGACAAGGGTTTGATTGCTTATCAAATCAATGTGCAGTGATGTGCGATGATCATTCAATGGTGGAAATTGTCTAGGAATTTGTTATAATGATCTGTAATGTAAATTCATTGTATCTAGTTGATGTAATTAGGGTTTGTAGCTGCCCTAACTTAAAAATGTATTTAGAGCTAGTTGGAGAATGGTTTTAGTGTCGGTAGTTTGAGAAGAAGGTATTGCCGAACTAGGTTGGAATGTTTAAATGTGTGTAGCAGAGTTGTGCTGAAAATGATTTGTACTAGCAAGCAAGGAAGTGTTGTAATCAAATCAGTTGCCCTGCTGTTCCCTAATAGTTACAATAGTTTGAAATCCCTTAATCGAGTAGATCCTAATAGGTCTAATATTGTAAATCTCTTCATCGAGTGGCTCATTAACTTGAGTTTGAAATCCTCTAACAAGGTTACTCGTAATAGGGTAGAGCTCCTAACAGAGTTGAGGCAAATCCCTTGACCAGGTGACTCCTAATAGGGTCTTCTCTTAACCGAGCATATTGTAAGCTCTTAATCGGGCTAGGCCTTTAACCAACCACATTCCAAAAGAGTGCAAATATTTTATGGGTGCTAATTCCCACCATGGTTTTTCTCATTTGGTTTTCCACGTGAAAAATCTCCATGTTCATATGGTGGTTGCATTGTTTATTTGTGCATTTGATATCTTCACTTTAGTTGCATATTGATGAACACTAGAATGAATGGTTTGGTAAATCTGCTTAAGGAGATTGTTTGAGTAGTTACTAGTATAGTTTTTTGAGGCATTTCAGAATTGTTTAACTACTGATTCACACCCCGCCCCTCTTAGTAGTAATCAGATCCTCATAATAACAATTGGTATCAAAGCCTGATTCCCTTAAAAGTCTTAATCACTTGGGAAGGATCTCTAAGGCTATTATGGGGGAAGGTTCAATGACTTACAAAGAGCTTTCACATAGGCTTGTAGAATCTGAAGAAGCCCTTGGTGAACTAAAGGTCAAGTACAAAGCTTCACTGGCTAAGAGAAGAGAGTTGGTTGACCAGTTGATGTAACTCACTGAAAACAACTCATCTAAGGAAACAAAAATTAATTCCTTGTCTAATGAGGTTGAAAAGATGAATTATGAAAAGTCAAATTTGAGGAGAGAGTTGGAAGCCCTTACCATTAGGATGAGCCAAGAGTTGGAAGCCAGGAGGACAACTGAAGACACAATAAGAGATAAGGAGCATGAGATTGTTAAGCTGAACCGGGAGATTGGTGCCTTGCATGCACAACTTCATGAGGAAAAGGAAGAAAAAGAGGAAATACAAGTTGATCTAGACATGCTTATGTCTATTAGAAAGTCTTACAAAGAAGAATGAGGAGCCAACCAAGGAGTTGGCTGATGCAAATGAGTTATTAGATAAATTCAACAAGAGCATTGTTATGCTTGATGAGCATATTCAAATACAAAGGAAGAAATGAGATACACATAGCTTGGGATATACAACCTTTGAACAAGGAGAGCCATTAGGCACCAAGGACACCATGCATGAAGCCAAATCTGCACCAAAGACTACAAAGAAGAATACCAGTAAGAGAACCTACAAACCGATATGTTTTAACCATCATAAGGTAGGTCATACTTCAAATGTCTGTAGAACTAGATCTAGTAATTTTGATGGATATAGACCTAATGCATATAAAGGATATAAGGTTAGTAGTTTTGATGGATATAGACCTAATGCATATAAAGGATATAAGATGAGTACTTTTGATGGATATTGCTTCAATTACAACAATTATGGGCATAGAGTTGTTGAGTGCAGGTCAAGAGTGAAAAATCAGAGATCTTACATGGATTAGAGGTCTAATGATGAATGGCATAGATCTTACAATGACCAGAGGAATCCTACTTGGCAAAGATCTTACAATGACTGGAGGAACCCTACTTGGCAGAGACCTTATGTGAATTGGTATAGTCCATATGAAATAGAGAATAGATGGAATGTGACATGTTCAATCTGTCACAACTATGGTCATGTAGCTATGAATTGGCAGAGAAGAACTAATATAGGAAATGCTGGACCCTGCAGAGCATCTAGAATGGCATGTTTGTGCTATCACAAACCAAGACACATTGCAAGGTTTTGTAGAGCTAGAATGAACCAACTGGTTAATTAGTCTATTGACCAGAAAGGAAAGAAGATGGTAGATGTGGAAGAAACCATAAGTGAGGTGAATAAGAGATGGAGGAAGAAAAGTGAGGAGAAACCATCAGAAAACTCCAATTCTTCACCTAGTATGGAGAATCCTTCACTGATAAAACTAAGCTATGTATGATGCTTAGGGGGAGCATATTGTCAGATCCATTTCTGGACCCCCTAAATGGTGTGCAATAAGTCAAATCTGCATGTTTTGATGCAATATGATGTTATGAAGTGATTTTGATTAGGTCACATCTCAAACCTATAAATTTGGTGTGATATGTGAGTCGGTAGAAAGTTCTAGGGATGAATGGTGATTAGGGTATGTTTAATCGGTTTAGCTAAAGGCAAATAAAAAGGTGTTTTATAGTCTCATTTTTCACTTAGCATTTTTGAGAGCACATCTGGAGAGCGATAGAAACATAGAAGAGGTTTTGATTGCTACGTTGACGAAGTTGATAGCAGTTTGTGAAGATTGTGGAAGAGCATTCAAACAGGAAACCCTAGTTGCAAAGAAATTTGATGATACCACAAAGTCTGATGCAGTAGATGAACAAAAGACAATGATCATTGAACCGAAAGTTCAAAATGATGCTGAGAAGAACAGTGTGGAGGATACTACTCAATCGGTAGAAGATTAAGATGAAGAACAAGAACAAGAAGATACTTCTATACCAAAACTAGTTATACCTAGATATGTAAAGTTGAATCACTCTACAGATCAGATAATTGGAGACAGGAATGCTAGAGTACAAACAAGAAGAAAGACCAAAGAAAGTGCTTGTCTAATTTCCATAGTTGAACCTAAGATAGTGAGGGAAGCTCTTAAGGATGATGATTTCATAAAGGCTGTGAATGAGAAGCTTCATCAAATAGAGAAGAACAACAGTTGGTTACTTGTCCCCAGACTAGCTAATAAAAATGTGATTGGTACTAAGTGGGTGTTTAGGAACAATTTGAATGAAGATGGTGAAGTGATTAGGAACAAGGATAGAGTAGTTTGCAAAGGATATGCACAAGAAGAAGGTGAAGATTATGGAGAAACTTTTGCAATGGTTGCTACACTTGAAGGAGTAAGAATGCTACTTGCATTTACTACATTCAAGGGATTCAAGGTTTACCAAATGGATGTAAAGTTTGCATTTTTGAATGGAATTCTAGAAGAAGAGGTTCACATTGAACAACCATATGGGTTTGCATTGACTGAAGACAAGGACCTGGTGTGCAAACTTCATAAAGATTTATATAGATTAAAGAAAGATCCAAGAGCATGGTATGAGAGACTCCATTCACACGTGATAAAGATTGGATTTCAAAGAACTAGTGAGGACAAGAATATTTACTTGAAGACAAAAGGAGACAAATTATTGATTGTATAAGTGTTTGTTGATGATATCATTTTTGGAGGAGATGATGACATGAGTTTAACTTTTGTAGAAGAAATGAAAAAGGAATTTGAAATGTCTCTGATAGGTGAAATCAAAATTTTCATTGGTTTGTAGGTCCAACAAATGAAAGGAGGATTTTTTATCAGTCACTCCAAGTATGTGAAGAAGCTATTGAAAACCTTTGGAATGGAACACTCTAAACTAGTTGGAACCCATATAGTTACTCATTATAGATTATCCAAGGAAGATGTTTCAGATCCAGTGGATGAAACTGAGTATAGATCCATGATTGGTAAACTACACTATGTTGTTCATAGTAGACCAGACATTGCTCATGCAGCTGGTATAGTGGCTAGATTTAAGAAAAGTCCTAAAGAGACTCATATGGTGGCAGTGAAGAGAATTTTCAGATATCTTAGAGGAACTATTGATTATGGATTATTTTATCCATAAAAAGATAACTTCTCTTTGAAGGTGTTCACAGATGCTGATTGGGCAGGTAATATAGATGATCGGAAGAGCACAACCGGTGGTGCATTCTTTCTAGGAGGAATACTAGTATCCTGAACTACTAAGAAACAAAGTTGCATTTCTCAGTCTACAATAGAAGCAGAGTATGTGCATGCATCTATAAACTATACTCAAGCAATATGGATGAGACATGTATTAGAAGGATTCAAGGAGAATATGACAAAACCCGTAGTCATATATTGTGATAATACAATTGTAATTAACATTTCAAAGAACCCTGTGATAAAAATATGGAGAGGAGTAGAGAGAAGGGGAATGGCCGGGCCCAAAATTCAAATTTTTTGGCTGGGAGAACTGGTTTAGAAGCAAGACAACATGTAGCAGGAGATTCAAGGAGCCCTTTGGAGGGGGAGAGTTCAGATGGCAAGGAACCCGATGCCCATTTGCATTTGGGGGACCTAGGTGGGGGTCCCAAATCATGCATGGATCATATTGTAGCAGACAAGGTGAACGGTCAGGTTCAAAATGTTGGCATTTGGCATTATAATAGACAATGGGAGATTGTTGGCATTTCAATAAGGATATTGAGAAGGTTGTTGATGATTACGGATATAATTGATTAAGGATGTTTACTGTCTTAATATTATTATTTTGTCATTGATGTCAAGAAATTGATTTTCTAATTCAGTATGATGTTGCCATATCTTGAGAAGTATGATTTGATGAGTATAAAGATGTCGGTAAAAGACACAGAAAGAATATGATGAATAAGGGGATGAATAAGGTATTCAATGGGCAACTATTACTGAGTCAGACAATGATGAGATCATGATGTTTAGATTGTTTTAACATCATACATATGTTGTAAATTGTAAGGTTAATACTATACTATGTTATCGAGCAAAGAACCTAGTCGGTAAACCCTAAGGAACCTAGTCCATAAACCCTAAGGTTATCGCTATCGGTTAATGAGGATTTACTGAGTTGTTACCGAGTTGTAACTGAGCTATAACAGAATACATTAAATGGTTACATGCATTATTTAATTAAGGAAGCTAATGAGTTGAAATTGATTAAATGATTGGTATGCCGTGCATGAAGTTTGTTAAAGAATCTATGGCAAAGGAAAATCGGCATGAAGATCTACAGTGCACATTGAACTGCATTACCCTAGCACAAGTTCCAAGGCAAGGTAAAAGATTTTTCAAATCAAAGGATACATTGAACCTGGATAAGATTGAAGATCTGATGGCTATGATCGATCATGGGAAATGTGATCAAGGAGATTAAGCAATTGGTGAATTGTTTATAAATAGGGAACTATTGATAAACAATGCATGTGGGTAAATGTATGCATAGGGATGCTACATAGTGATTACAGAGCATAGAAGCTTGAAGACCTGTTTAAATAACAAAGTATAGAAGCCCAACAGATGGACAAGATTAGTTCTATGTCTAGATTGTATTGAGCAAATAAGAATCTGCTTTAGCATTTTAGATGTGAAGTTGTAGATAGATTTTTATTACTGTTATTTTGTGAAAGTGACAGAAAATCTCTTAACCGAGTGGACTTAACAGTCTTATTTGTAAAACCCTCTAGCAAGGTGACATTCTGATTGAGTGTTGAAATCCTTTAACAAGGTCACTTCTAACAAGGTGAAGATCCTAATAGATCTAAGGGAAATCCTTTAACTAGGTCACATCTAGCAATGTGTTTTTAATCTTTAACAGGATTTGCTTTTAACCGAGCATACTCTAGAAGAGTATATTTCTTAGTGGGTTTGAAATTCCACAGTGGTTTTTCCCTATTTGGGTTTCCACATTAAATCTAGTGTTATGAGTAATATGATGTTTATATGCTTTTGAGTTTGCATGTTTAGCAGTTTTGGTTATATTATTGAAGTATATGTTACCGAGGTTGAATCTGATGATTTTATGGAAGATTAAGTTTGTATGATTCACCCCCCCCCCCTTCTCATCTTGTTGGCTATTGGATTTGTACTTACATTAAGTATCAGAACTATCAATTGGTATTAGAGCTTTGGACTCTGAAAGAAAAAGTTTAAAGGTACTTGAGGCAAAGATCCAAAGATGTATAAGAGGGATGCACCGAAGTTGAACAAGTCAAGTTTCTCTACATGGCAGAAAAGGATGAAGCTACACCTATCAAGAATTGGAGAATATGCTGTATATTATCTAGAGAATGATTTCATCACATCGAGCACCTATCCATTGACTATGGAAGAAATAAAGGCAAAGCAAGAACATATCCAACCAATGATTGAAATAACATGTGCATTGACCGACTCAGAGTTTAATGATCCAGAAGGCTGCAATGATGTAAAGGCAATGTGGGACAAGCTCATATCTGTATATGGCGGTGATGAACATGTTCAAAGAGAAAAAGTAGACAGTCTAAGAGGACAACTTGAATCTATAAGGATGAATGAAGGTGAGAACATAACTCAGTACAGTACAAGACTAAAGGAGATCATCAATCAAATCAAAGGAGCAGATGGAACTATTGAAGAAAAGGATATAACAAGTAAGTTGTTAAGAACCCTTCTACTGGCTTATGCAATCTGAGTCTCTGCAATCAATGAATTGAGGCCTGTACCTAATATGCCAGTTTCTTTAGATGCTACTATTGGTAAGCTATATGCATTGGAGTTAAGTAACTTTGATAACAGTGGATCTTTAGTAAATAAAGTTGAATCTGCATTTAGTTCTTTTCATCTTGATGAATCTAATGATTACAATGAAAGAAAGTATAAGTACTTTGAAGGAGATCACAGTGGAGCAAGTGAAAGATTTCATAAGAACATGGAAGAAGTACACAAACTGTATGAGGAAATCAGAAAGTAGGAAGAGTTTGAAGCACTATTAGCTAGAAGGTTACCGAGAGGCAAAGGTAAGTATAAAGGAAAACTACCTTTGAAATGTTTCAATTGTGATAAAATAGGACATATGGCTTCTAACTATCCTAACAAAGATTCTACTGAAAAGAGAGATTACTGAGATGGCAGATAGAAAGATAATCATTACAGAGGACACCGAGACTTCAGAAGAAGAGATAGAAAGACATGCTTAATAGCTGATGAGGAATCCAACGATGATAAATCAAATGAAACTGATATAGAGGAAGTAGTTTATGTGGCTATCAAAGATGGATAAGATGAAGAAAGGTATGAAGAAAAAGCCCTAATATCTCACATAAATACTAATGATTCTTGGATCATAGATAGTGGATGCTCACATCATATGACAGGTGATAAACACAAGTTTGTTATGTTAGAAGATTATGATGGAGGCTATGTAAGATTTAGTAAGAATAGGGGATGTGGGACCTTAGCATACATCACCTGGAAGATATTTAAATGCAAAGAAGAGGACCATGGAAATAAGCTAGAATCTAGCAGATGGGACTCAAAGAACCATCTTTGAGGTAGGTATTTCTAAAAAGTCATGAATATTATCTCCTGGAACATTAGAGGATTGAATAATCCTCACAAACATGATTTAATAAAAAGTATGATTAGAGACAAAAACTCGGATATTTTTTTGATTCAGGAAACCAAAATGCCTAAGGATAAGGTTGAATGTTTGAAAATGTTTAGTAATGGAGGAGTTAGTGGTGGTAGTTTAGAAGGGGCATCAGGAGGTATTGCTACTTTCTGGAATAAAAATAATGTAAAAGGAGAAGTGTTGATTCAAGACAACAATTTGCCCTGCATTAGATTTAAGCATTTGAAAGAGGGTACTTCATGGGTCTTGACTAATGTGAATGCCGCAAACACCAAGACTAGTAGAAGTGATTTCTGGAAAAGCTTATCCTCGTTTAGAAGTAAGTTTGTTGAAGATAGTTGGATTATTATGGGGGATTGTAATACCCCTTTGAGGGAAAATGAGAAAAAGGGAGGGAGCCAAACCAATTTGGACATCAAATTGGATTTGATGGAGTTCTTCAATATTCAAGCTCTCCATGATCTAGATTTGCAAGGGGTTAAATATACTTGGACCAATAGAAGGAGTGGTGAAGGCTTAATTTAGGTCAGGCTCGATAGAGCTTGAATTTCTTTAGATTGGTTTAATTCTCATTTATGATCTTTATTAGCTCATATGAGGACCGGGTCAGATCATTATCCTATATCCTTTACAACTGATACCAAGAAGGGAAGAAGATAGTTCCCTTATAGATTTGAGAGAATGTGGACAAAACACCCAGATATGGAACGCAAAATCAAGGAATAGTGGTAGGTTAGAATTGAAGGAAATGCTATGTATAAGGTGGTCAAAAAGTTGAAGTTTGTGAAAGATAATGTTAAAAGATGGAATAAGGAGTCCTTTGGGAACATCTTTGCTTCCAAATCTACCATTCTCGTAGATCTGAAAGATATCCAGGTTGAGATTCAGAATAATGGCTATAAGAAGGTCTCTAGAGAGGTTGAAGATGAGATTCTCATGAAATATCATGACATAATAGCAAAAGAAGAAATTTTCTATAAACAAAGGTCAAGAAATATTTGGTTGAAGGAAGGGGATAGAACTACCAAATACTTTCATATGTCCAATTTGAAACACAAGGCCATCAATAGGATATCTCAAATTAAAGCCAATGGTAGAACTGTTGAAGATGAAGAGTCTTTGAGGAAGACAACCCTGGAATTCTTCATCAACCTCTTGACTAAGGAACAAAACTTGGACTTGCAGGCTCAAAAGGACCTTATGGATTGTATCCCCTCTATCATGGATGTGGATCAAAATTCATATCTCACTGCTATTCCATCCAATGATGAGATTCTGAAAGATGTCAATTCCTTTGAAGGTAACAAGGCCCCGGGCCCAGATGGTTTCCATATGTTCTTTTTTCAAATGTATTGGCATATTGTTGGAGGTTATGTTTCTAGTTATGTGAAAGAATTCTTTGGTGCGAGAAGAATTTTGAAACAACTAAATGGAACTTTCATTGCCCTTATTCCAAAAAAGATGGGTGTTGATTCCATGGGTCTTTGTAGACCTATCAGCCTATGCAACTCTTTGTACAAGATCATCTCTAAGATTTTGACCTCTAGAATCTTGACTTTTCTCCCCTCTATCATTTCTCCCCAGCAAAGTGGCTTTGTCCCTTGGAGACAAATTTTGGATTCGATGATAATGGTCCATGAAAATATTAACTCTCTCTCTAGTGCTAAAAAAGAAGGCTTTGTTTTGAAGATTGACTTATCTAAATCCTATGATAGAGTGGACTGGGGATATATGATGGATGTTCTCTCTGCTTTTGGTTTCTGCTCTAGAAGTATCTGTCTTATTTTGGAATTGGCATCCTCTTCTTCTATTCCTGTTTTAATCAATGGGTCTCCTTCCCCCTTTTTCAAATCCTCAAGGGGTCTCAGACAGGAGGATCCTCTATCCTTGATTCTTTTCATTATCATGTTGGGGAAGAGTTTTTGGAAAACTTGTTGAGAAGGGAGAGTTTTGTGGGTTGAAACCTTCTTCGACGAATGAAGTTTTCTCCCATCAGCAATTTGTGGATGACTCTATTACTATGGGGAATGCTTCAATGAAAGATTCTAGGAGCTTAAAGAAAGCATTGGACAATTATGGGACAGCTACCGGTCAATTGATAAATTGGTCTAAAAGTTTTGTCTATTTCATCAACACTCCGGAAAGAAGACAGATAAAAATTAGTAACATTTTGGGATGTCAATTGGGGAATCTTCTTGCTTCCTATCTTGGGCTCCCTTTATGTCAAGTCCCACCTGATACGTTCTGGGGTGCTCTTGTGGATAAATTTCATAGGAAGTTAGTTGGATGGAAAGGCTCTTTGCTTAGCCAAGCTCGTAAGCTCTAGCTTTTGAAATCTACTCTTCAGAGTATGCCACTTTATGCCATCAACCTTTTTATAATTCTTGCCAAGTTTGTCGAGGCTATTGAAAAAATTCAAAGAAATTTTCTGTGCACAGGGGTTGAGGAAAAGAAGAGAATCAATTTGATTGCATGGAATAAGGTTTGTAAACCTATAAGAAAGGGAGGTCTCGAACTTAGAAGAATCAGAGACATGAATGATTTTCCCATGGCTAAGCAAATGTCGAGAGGTTATAACACTCAAGGAGAATGGAAATTGATATGGGACAACAAGTATAAAAGACAATTTCCTACCCTTAAAAGTTTCCTCAATGTTGCAGATATTTCGATTGGCTCTAATATCTAGAAAAATGTTACAAGAACTAGAGATCTAATTGCCAAAGGTGTGAAATGGAAGACGGGGAAAGGTAATTTCATTAAATTTTGGGAAGACTCTTGGTTGCTTGACTTCCCATTGAGTGATAGCCCTGATTGGGGAAAATTTCAGAATCAGTGTAAGGAAAAATATGGCACTATGGTGGGTGACTACTAGACTGATGGACAGTGGAAGGATTTATCCCCAGTTGATCCCTCCCTTGGTAATCTGAACAAAATTATGAATTACATGGTTGTGGTGGATGATGATGACTAGCTAATCTGGAAACTTACAACAAACGGTAAATTTTTTGTTGCCTCTCTCTATAATCAGCAGTTTTCTTATTTGGAGAGTCCTTGCTGGGCTAAGGCTTGGGTGAAAGGTCTAATTCCCAAAATTAATATTTTTTTTTGGATTGTCCTTCAAAATAAAATTTTGACTATTGATAACCTCAAAATTAGAGGATTTTGTATGCCTAGTGTTTGTCTTCTTTATATGCAGAATGAGGAAACCACTAACCACTTGTTCTTTCACTATCCCTTCTCTACTGACATCTGGGCTAGATGTCTGGATTACTTCAATATCAGCTGGGTCATTCTAGAATCTGTCCAAGAGGTTTTTAATTCATAACATCACCCTTCAAGGAATAAGTCTATAATTTTGTTATGGAGATTGGCTTTACCTCATATTTGCTGTGGAATATGGAAAGAGAGAAATGAAAGAGTGTTCAGAGAGAAGACACCTAAGGCTCAAATCATTTATGAGAAAGTCAAACAAGATCTCATGGAGAATATCAACATCATGGGTGGAATAGCCAACCCCAAAGATCAAGATGATCATATTATTTTCAAGAATTGGATATTAAAGGGAAGTGGCATCTTTCAGGCTAATCCTAGAGAAGGTGTGAAATGGGAAAACCCTCCTCATGGTTGGATGAAAATCAACTTTGATCATGCTTCAAAGGGTAATCTTGGCAATGTGGGGTGTGGTGTGGTTTTAAGGGATGAATGGGGAAAAGGTAAAACCATTAAATGTATCCCTATTGCCAGTAAAACGTATCATGTTGCTGAGACCATGGCTGCTTATCATGGGATGGTTCTAGCAAAGGAAGCCAATTGTATCGTAGTATGGTGTGAAGGTGACTCTTTGAATATCATAAATTGTTTGAATAAGGTGTTCCTGACCTCTTGCTCTATAAACAATGCGATTAAAACTATGAAGGAAATAAGTGAAACCTTTGATATGTGTATTTTCACACATGTTAACAGGGAAGCTAACTTGTGTGCTAACTAGGCAGCCAACCTGGTCTACCGATCTAAAAAAAAAATACCATTAATGGGGAGAGTAAACTTGTGTGTGAGGCGAAATCCTTGTTTGAACTAGACTATATCTAAATAAGGCAACATGGCATTATTAATCATAATTCCTAATTCTTTTTCCCCTTTTTTCGATGAAGGTTTACAACAGCGGTGATGAGTATTTATTTAATAGTCTTATCATATTAATAGGGCACAGATTCTGGGTTGTTTTTCAGAGCAATAATAGCAACCAGAGAGGAAATATCAGAGTAGAGATTAGGAATTCCAATGATTTTGAAGGAAAAATTAGAGGGAACAAAAAGAGGTTTGAACAAACCTCATGTTAGGATTGGAAGAGGAACAAAGAGGTTTGGGAGATTCTACAAGAGAGGAGCTTAAGTGTTTTCATGGAGAGGCTCTGTGGTAAAGACCCAACAATTACAAAGCATTTTATAAAGAATTGGAAGAATGGCAAAGTTCTGGTGGGTACCCAGATGATGATGGTGGATGAAGATATCAGTGCAGAAGCTACGAGGATGGTGAAAGATGATATTAAGTTCTATAGAGATCAAAGTGTCTCTGATAAGGTAGTAGATAGATTTCCTATCATAGATGGAAAAAAGAAAAAAAATGATGAAGGTGGACAACTCCTACCACTCCCCAAGCATATCTATATGCCATGGAGGTTCATTTTGTTTGCTACAATAACCTACATTACTCTGGATGGAAGATTCATGAGGGTTTACGGGCACCATTTCGTGTTGCTCAACCACTTCCACCATGGTGAAAAGGTAAGCCTGCCCTATTATTTAGCTTGTTCCATGGATCACACCATTAAAGAAATGCAGAAAGACCCTCAGGGGGACCATGCTCTTCATCTGGGTCTTATGGTTTTAGTTTGCAAATTGTTGAAAGGACAATCAATAAAGAAACCAATTAGAGGTAAACATACCGGAGATGATGACATGAAAAGTGAGTATAGTGGTTTCAACTTTGACTCAAAAACTAAAGGTGAGTTGGAGGATCTTAGCAAAAAGGGGAGGAATAAGGGGAAAAGAAAGAGGATTGTGGTTGATTTTGATCCCTTGGACTCTGAGGATGAGTCCTTTGAGGAGAAATTCATCAAAAGCAAGAAAGGAAAGGGAAAGGGAAAACAAACCCAGAGGAACAAGAATACCAGTAGGGGAACTAACAATGCTAAAAAATAGATTTTGGTTGCTTCTGATGAGGATGCAGAGGAGGAAAAAAACTGATAGTATGAAGGGTAATGAGGAGGATGAGATTCTGAATGTGGGTTGTGGTGAGGATTTGAGTACTCAAGGATTGTAGAATGAGGGCCAAGAGAGTAAAAGGGGAAATCCTAGTGACTGTCCTGGGGACAATGATAGTATTAAGGGATTTTGTGACACTATCAGTAAAATTGTGAAAGATATTAGCAATCTGAAGAATGAATAAAAAATCTAGATAGGCGAGAAGCCTCTTTTTGAAAATGTTAAAGAATTAGTGGTTGCGATCAACAATATTGAAGCTATTAAGGGCATGGTCAGTAAAATTATTGAAACAGAAAAGAAGGTTAGGGAAATGGAAGGGAATAGAGAGGCGAACAGGCTGGAAACTACCATGAACAACCTGGTCAATAGAGTCGACAAGATGGATTCAATTGTGAAGAGGATTCCTGAACAAAATTTCTAGATTCTTAAGGCCTCTGTGGACAATATGAATATTCTGATTAATAGATTTTATAACATTAAAGACAAAAAGGGCGACAAGGACCAAATGGAGAAAAAAGATCATGAGAAGAGAATCAGGGCCAACACCAGGAATTGGGGTGATATTAAGGGATGAGAGCTGGATGAATTAAAGACCTCTGCGGACAACATGAAGTAGATGGTGGCTCATGCAGAAGATATTATGAAATATATTTAGGTGTCTCGGTCTTTGTCTTTGTCCTTTTGCTATCCTTTTGTTGTCTTTGAGAGGCTCTATGTGTTTGGAGTTCCCTTTTTGGTTTGCATGGGAACTGTTTTATGTTTGGGTGACCAGGCATGGTTTTTTCTGCTTTAATGCTTTATCTGTTTCCTGATATGTAAAAAGGTTCAGGTTCCTTTCAAAAACCTATTTTTACTTAATCAAAACATTTCAGAGAACCCAATATTTTATGCTAGAACAAAGCATATTGAGCTAAAGTATCATTTTCTGAGAGAAGAAGTGTAGGAAAAGAAAGTCAAGATGGATCATGTGTCAAACAAGGAGTAGTTGGCTGACATTTTCACTAAGCCATTGCCTAAGGCAACCTTTGAATATCTCAAAGGCAAGCTAGGGGTTATACCCCTACCGAAGGTCAAATAAGATTATGTTGAAGCATCAATCCAGTGGACCAATTTAAGATCTTTCACTATGGATTGATGAGAAGAGGGCTACTCCTCAGGGGGACTAGCTCAGATGAAGAAAAAAAGAGTAGCAGAGATGAAGATAACAATTACAGCAGAAGATGAATTTGCCACTTTGCAACTTTGGAATTTTTGTCAAAGGGGGAGAAGTAAAGCAAATGGGGAGAACCAAAGTAAAGGAGGAGAAGAACTGATGAAGGAGGAGGAGAACAAGTACAACAATCAGAACAATTAGTGTTCCAGTTTTGCATAGTGAGATTTTGGTGTTGTCATCAATACCAAAGGGGGAGATTGTTGGCATAATTGAAGGAGATAATGATGGGGAGATTTTTTGCATATGGAGATGATGATGAGATGAGAAGATGATAGGTAAAGTTATTGTTGGCATAATTGGTAAAGTTTATATGATGTCATGACCGATAAAGTGGATATGACTTGATGTTGATGATAAGTTGTTTGATGACTTTATTTGTGTTGTCATTGATGGAAACCATATTTGTTTAGTCATATAAGTCATTTAGGCCTACTGGTAAATCCTAAATGGCAGTGGAACTGGTTGACAACAAGGTAAATAAGAACAAAGTGATGATCAAGTGACCAGTACAAATGATTGGTGAAGAGCTAGACATTGCGGTTTTATAGGAGTGTTGAAGACATGAACATGAACCTATGTTCCTAATTGCATCAGTAGATTTAGTGTATTAAGCGAGTTATGATTGATTGTTGTGAACTTTGTGAAGAAGAATGTATACCGGTAACAGATCCTTAACTGATAATGATTTAAGGTTTGGTGGTGGATCTTATCATGTTCATATCTTAGTGATGACATGTTAGAATATGTGTGTAATGATAAGATGGTGTTTAAGTGCGTATAAGGATCAGATTTCTTTGGAAAAAAACAAAGTGCTTAGTACAATGTGACAAGGGTTTGATTGCTTATCAAATCGATGTGCGGTGATCATTCAATGATGGAAATTGTTTAGAAATTTATTGTTATAATCTGTAATGATCTGTAATATAAATAAATTATATCTAGTTGATGTAATTAGCGTTTGTAGCCACCCTAACTAAAAATTATATTTAGGGCTAGTTGGAGAAGGGTTTTAGTGTCGGTAGTTTGAGAAGAAGGTATTGCCAAGCCAGGTTGGAGTGTTTGCATGTCTATAGTAGAGTTGTCCTGAAAAGGATCTGTACTAGCAAGCTAGGAAGTGATGTAATCAGATCATTTATCCCATTGTTCTATAACAGTTAAACAGTCTGAAATCCCTTAACCGGATAGATCCTAACAGGTTTGATATTGTAAATCTCTTCATCGGGTGGCTCAATTAATTGAGCTTGAAATCCTCTAACAAGGTTACTCCTAATAGGGTAGAGCTGCTAACAAGGCTGAGGCAAAATCCCTTGACCGGGTAACTCCTAATAGGGTCTTCTCTTAACTAGCATATTGTAAGCTCTTAACTGGGCTAGGCCTTTAAACAGGCACATTCCAAAAGAGTGCAAATATTTTATGGGGGCTAATTCCCACAATGGTTTTTCCCATTTGGGTTTCCATGTGAAAAATCTCTGTGTTCATATGGCTGTTGCATTGTTGATTTGTGCGTTTGATATCTTTACTTTATTTGTATATTGATGAACACAAATGAATTATTTGGTAAATCTGCTTAAAAGATTTTTTGAGTAGTTATTGTTATAGTTTTTTGAAGTATTGCAGAATTGTTTTAGTATTGATTCACCCCCCCTCTCAGTAGTAACTGGATCCTCATAATAAGAGTTTTTGTGTGAATATCAATAGCCAAAAAATCACTAGAAGAATCACCAATAGCTTTGAAGTAGTCCTCAAACTAAAATTGCAATAAAAAATTTAGAAGGCATACTCAAGCTGACTTCATCGAAAAGGATTTATAGAGGGGATTGAATTCTGGATACTAGGGTTTGAGAAGGAGAAAATTTCACTCCCAACAACATCATTCGTAAAGGATGGTGTCCTGATCCTATTTGCAATCAAATACCACAATATTGTTGCAAGGTGTGTGCCATTGGTCTCCTTCTATTGTGCATCACAATGCTCGGGTTCGTGACATGGCTTAACCGCCTCCCATGAAATTTGTGTCTTGTGGTTGTAGCAGGTATTGATTGGTCAACCTTTTGGTGCAATGGCAATCGCACTTGTAACAAGTGGTATTAGACCGTGGTCACAGGTTCAAACCCCTCACTTGCACTGGCGGGGGGGATTGTTGCATGGTGTGCACCCTTGGTCTCCTTGTCTTGTGCAGCACAACGCTCGGGTTTGTGACATGGCTTAACTACTTTTCATGGATTCTATGTGTCTATTGGTTGTAGCGCGCATTGACAAGTCGACCTTTTGGTGCAACAATTACTGTACCCAACAAATATAAAACCTTGGGATGCAAGGGTAAACTTATACATTACCTTTGAGTGTATATTGCCAGACAGCTATCATCCAGTTGTGCAGATCTAAGTGTTTTGGCCATAAGCAATTAAATTGGCCAATTAAGCAAGTGGTGAGTAAAAAAATTTATCCATTAAAAAAACCTATCTTTAAATTGTCAGAAGATACCAAGATTGGGGAGATCTAACCCATGTGAGGGAGGTTTTTGAGAAAAACTTTGAAGACACCTATAAATCAAAGGCAAACCCATTCCTCCTTGGCCTTGCATCCCATGTACTAAGCCCTAAACTAGAACCCAAAATATCATGGGTGATGATGTCCTTGAAAGAAGAGCTCTTCGCAGGAGGAGGGATCGTCACCATGCCAGAACCATTATTCGATCCATAGGGGTAAAGGGATATGCTCTCACTGCAGATGACCACACTAGGAGGAGAGAACTTAGCTCTCTTAGAAAGAGGAGAGATGGGGTTTTCTTGCACTGAACTAGGGCATAGATGGGATTATGAATAGGAGCATGTCTGGAACAAGTGCAGCTAGATGGAGAAAATCTAGATTCTAGGTGGAATGAGCCAATACAGGCGGAATCATGATCATTCACAACCAAGAAGTGAGTAGAAAGGAATGTTGGAGTCTTGCAGATAAGAAATTTTGCAATGCAAATCTTAGCATTGCAGCAAATCTTTTTCTCAATCCTCTTAGATACTATAAATTTGATGTATAACTTTTAATATTTATTTAATTTAAATATAAGACAAAATATAAAATGTCTACCTATAGAACTCTTCGAGACTTGACTATGTTAAAGAGATTAATGATATGTATTACTAAAAATGTTAAACTATGATGAATAACTTTTGCCCTCATGTCCTTTACGGCATAAGATATATTTACAGGAAAGATATAAATTCTTATCAAATAATAGCCTATCTACTGATGTTAATGCTTTCATTTCTTTTAGGAGTATAATCACGGGAGGAGGACAAGAATAACAAAGTACGCGTTTTACATGTTGTCAAGTAAGTATTATGAAACAATTGACAGAATGGAAGGGATTACCGGCTGAATTTTATACAAGATTCATTGGATTTCAAAAAGACATAAAGTTTGCATAGGACAGCAAATTCCCAACAACAATACTTTTTCCTGACTATAGATAAAGAGTACGTATTTGTTCAAGTCAAGTGAGGGATCCCATTATCTACTAATTTCATTCAGGGAGGGATTTAACCAATTTCAAAGATTACCAATATCATTGAAAAATCCTTAAAAGTAACAATTAAATTTAACCACGTATATATTAAAATTAAAGAGATCAGAGATTTGTCATGTGTGATAATGGATGAATAATTGGGTTCACATCAAATGTGCAAATCAATTTATGAAAAACTATACCAATTTTTTCTTTGAGAAAAAATACATGTCTCAAGCTAGTCTAAAAATAAGAGGTTGAGGAAGAATCATCTCTAAACGAAATTCTAGAGGTGGTGGAAAAATTAGCTCTAAAAGTCTGAGATATAAAAATTTCAATTCTAAAAGATCATGTATCAGATATCCAAAATATAAAAATAACAAAAGTCATAGTAGATCAAATCATAGGTTTGATAGAAGTAATATTAAATATTATTGTTTTCATTACTATGGTAATTTTAAAAATGAATATACGAAAAAATAGTATGACTATTCATAATAAATTGCAAAGATTGCTAATGAGGAGGTTGAACACAACTATTTGAAAAAATCTATCATACGCAAAATTATCAAGTATTCTCCATATCTATAGAAAATCCATGGCCACGACCCTTTGGTGAGGAATGTTTTTCTTGAAGGGTGGGAGAATAGTATTTTGTTTGAATAAGGTTGAAATCTTAGTCACTGAAGACCTCATTGCCGAAATTATGGAATGTTGGCGGAAGGTAAGAAATTTTATAGGGATCCAAAGGCATTGGATGAAGACGACAATATCTTTTTTAAAAATGGCGAATGGGAGAGCATTACGCGAACCACACATGGGGGTTATGATTATGTTTCTATAAAACCCTTTGTGCAGGTTTGTTTCTCTATACTTCTTATTCATACTGTATTTTTTATTGGCCATTTCATGGAATTGATTATGTATTCCATTGATGTTTTGTCATTGATGTCAACACTAGCTATTTGGATGCTTTACCGACACCCTTCTGCTCCTGGTAGGATGAGTGGTTTTTGGTTAACTTGGATCTGACATGATTCAGAAGGCTCTGGTACGATCAGGTGATGGAATTGGTTTTCTCATGATGCTTATACTCATACTTGATCAATTGGTTTTGGTCTGGTGATTGGATGCTATCCTGCTTGCTTAGAAGATTGGTTTTTGGTTCTGATGAGGATTTCACTGGCAAAGGCTTTTGGTGGAGATCTTTGATGAATTGCATAAGTGGTGTTGGTGCAGCTTTTGATGGAGTTTCAGGATGTTGTTGGTAATCATGTTCGAGACTTGGCATTTGGAGATCATTGTTGAAGCATGTGGACCTATACTTGGTCCCGGTTAATCTGCACTATGGACCAACATTACTGTAACGTGTGGATAGGACCTATTGTTGTATTTTCAAGATGTCTTATGTGTTCTTATAACTTGTTTGGTCTAAGGCCGACATGGTTTGTAATTATGTAATTGGTTTATTGTCTGGTGGCCAACTTGATTATTTATGATCGAGGATTTGTATAAATAAGATGTAAGATCTCATTGTAGATCATCATGGTTAATGTAAGAGGTCATGGTCAAGGAAAGTAATGTCAGAATAATGTAATATCATTTAGGAAGAGGAGTTGGTTGATTATTGGTGATCAAATTGGGTTTGTGTAAGATGATTTACTCCTCCAGTATCGAGTTTAACAAGAATTGTACTTTGGCATAGGATATGTTATCTTTTGCAGTTCAATACTTCTCTAGATTGTAGTTTGGATTTGTATGTAGTCAGTGAGGCTCCTTTTGTGATGAGCAGTGTGCTCTATGTTGTTGGCCTTCCTGCAAGTGTAGGTCCCTTCATTGTAATTCACATACTTATTGCAGAAGTATTATTTGACTGTGGATAGGCTTTCCAATGTGGTTTTTTCCTTTATCAAGTTTTCCACGTACAAATCTTGGTGTTGTGTGGATGACTTTCAGTATGTGATTATTGTTTATGCTTAATTGGATTCACTGCTATTCTGGTATTATAGTTCTAGGTTCCGGTATTAATGTTTTAATTTCTAATACTTCCAGGAATTTATGATAACTAATTCATCCCCCTCCCCTCTTAGTTATCTTCTAGTTATCTGAACTGCCTAACAATTGGTATCAGAGCTTTGGTCCTCTCTGCAAAAGCTTAACCACTTGAGGAAGATCCTATGGCGACTAATAGTTCAAGTTCATCGAGTTCTTCTGGAGATATCTTTTGAAGGGATATACCGAGGCTTGAAGGAACAAACTATACAGTATGGAATATTTAGTTGGAGACTCATCTGAGATGTCTTGGCAAAGATATTTGGGAGATCGCACAGAATGGTGTCACACCCTTTAATCCAAAATCTGGCAATCTTCCTCTGGCTAACCTAGACAAGGAGCTTGAGAATGATTGTAGAGAAAGGGAAGCCCTCTTGTTTGCACTTTTTGATCAAAAAATAATGCAATTAATAAACAAATAATCTAGAAAGACTATTTGGGATAAGTTGCAAACTCTTAATGAAGGTGACCCTACAGTGAAGATTGGTAAACTTGATGGTTACCGCGTAAGATATGAAAACCTGAAGATGGAAGAAGATGAAAGGATTACAGCATTCATGGAAAGAGTAAATGAGATTGTTATGGGAATTCAATGTTGTGGTGGAACTCTGAGTGAAGATGATTGTTTCTAGAGTCCCAAGAGCCCTACTACTAGCTTACAAAATGAAGGCTATTGCTAACAATGAGTTGTAAACAATGGCTAATACATCTGTCAATAGAGATACTTTGGTTGGGAAACTATCTGCTTTTGAGCTTGAGGAATTTGGACCTTCTAGAGTTGTGAAGACTGAACCTTCTTTTCATGCATCTACATCTACAACCGGTAAGCAAGACTAGAAGGCTTTATATGCAAAATAATTAGAAGATATGAAGAGAGAATATGATGAGTTTGAGAAACTTGAAGCACTATTTTCTAGAACAGTACCAAAAGGACTGGTAGGAAGTAAGTATGAAGGAAAATAACCTTTTTAAATTTTTTGCATGCAATAAGACTGGTCATTTTTGCATCTAGATGTCCTGAAAGGAATTCAATATTTGAAGAAAGAGTTAAAAGATCATTTAAGCCTAATCCTAGATACCAAAACATGTATAGATTCAAGAAAAACATAGATAAATCATGATACATAGAGGATGAGGAAGGCATTACTGATTTAGATGATGAATCGACAGAAGACTCGGCTAGTGGATTTGGCAATAGGAGGGAATGGTTGTTCTGGGCTATTAAGGAATATGATCTGGTACTAGAAGAGAATGTACTTGATTTGAAGGGACTTGCTCCTAAAATTGGGGACAAAGATGAATGGGTAATTGACAGTGGTTTTTCACTTCATATGACTAGAGATAAAGGGAAGTTTATGTCTTTGCAAGAATTTGATGGCGGACTAGTTAGATTTGGAGATGACAAGGCATGTATGATTAAAGGAAAAAGAACTATATCATTGGATGGTAAGAACAATAGTGACAATGTTTATTATGTTGAAGGTTTGAAGCATAATCTTTTGAGTGTGGGACAATTTGTAGATAAGGGATTTCAATTATAGTTCAAGGATGTAAAATGCAAAATCATTAACAGATCTGACTTGGAGATTACAACCAGTACACAAACAAAAGGTAATATATTTCATTTGAACTCTGAAGAGAAGACATGTTTGATTACACAGATTGATGAGAGTTGGCTATAACATAAAAGGTTGTGTCATGTGAATTTTGATTGCATTGTGAAGATCAATTCAACTAAGGGTATTAGAGATATACCTAAGATTATGAATCCCTATAATCCGGTATGTAAAGAATGTCAAATGGGTAAGCAGGTTATAACCTCTTTTAAGAGTATACAAGACAAATCAAATGATGTTCTTTATCTTATTCACAGAGATTTGTGTGGCCCTGCTAGAGTTAAAAATTTTCATGGTGATAGATATTTCATGTTAATCATTGATGATTATTCTAGAATGATGTGGGTTACTTTTTTGAGAAAAAAATCTGAAGCGTTTGGAAAGTTTAAAATCTTTAAGGCTAAAGTGGAAACTGAGACAAGATTGATGATTAAATGTTTGAGATCAGATCATGGTGGAAAATTCACATCTAGTGAGTTTAATAAATTTTGTGACAAGCATGGTATAAGAAGACAATTTTTTGCTCCCCGAACACGACCTCAACAGAATGGAGTTGTGGAAAGGAAAAACAGAACTATCTTGGATGTTGCTAGAATAATGATGATGGAAACAAATCTACCTCACATCTACTGGAGAGAAGTAGTGAGTATAACAATTTATACATTCAACAAAGTACATATCAAAGGAGAAACCGATAAGACACCTTATGAATTATGGTTTGGCAAAACACCTACAGTTAAGTATTTAAATTTTTTTGGTAGTAAATGTTATATCAAGAGAGATGATACTATTGAGAAATTTGATCCTAGATGTGACGAATGCATATTTCTTGGTTAGCATAATGAAAGAAAGGCATATAGATGTTATAACAAGAGATTGCAGAGAATTGTGGAGAGTGCTAATGTCAAAGTAGATGAGCTAAACCAAAGTCAAATCAGATTTTATGAGAAGGAACTGACAGTGAAAATAATTATATCTGAACCAGCAGCACCTTTACTGGAACAAAGAGTTGAACCAGTTACTTTGGAAACATCAGATAATTCTACAGTAACTGAAGAACAGGGAAGAGGAACAAAGAGTCAGAAGACTCCTAGGTATGTGAGATTGAATAATTCTGAAGATCAAATCGTTGGGAATAAGAGAAATGGAGTGATGACAAGAAGAAGACTGACAACTAGTGAGGTATGTTTAATTTCACAAGTTGAACTAGTATCGGTAATTGAGGCATGTAAAGATGAAAATTGGTTAAAAGCTATGGAAGAAGAATTAGATCAGATTGAAAAAAATAACACATGGACTTTAGTTCCCCGACCTAAAAATAAAAATGTTATTGGAACTAAATGGGTTTTTTGGAATAAATTGAATGAGGATGGTCAAGTTATAAGAAATAAGGCTAGATTGGTTTGTAAAGGATATTCTTAGAAGGAAGGAATTGATTATGGAGAAACTTTTGCACCGGTAGCTAGGATTGAAGTTGTAATATTATTTCTTGCCTATGCTGCTTTTAAAAACTACAAGGTTTATCAAATTGGTGTTAAATGTGCATTTTTTAATGGGGATCTTGATGAAGAAGTTTATAATGAGAAACCTAATGGTTTTTCACTATCAGATAATACAAATATGGTTTGTAGGTTAAGGAAAGCTTTATATGGATTGAAACAAGCACCTAGAGCTTGGTATACAACGTTGGATAAATATATTATGAAGCTTGGTTTTACTAAGGGTAGTGTTGATAGTAACTTATATTATAAAATCACAAATGATGATATACTGATTGTTGAAGTATTTGTTGATGACATTATTTTTGGAGGTGAAGATAAATTATGCATAGAATTTTCTAAGAATATTGAGAAAGAATTTGAGATGTCTATTATTGGTGAGATGAAATTTTTCTTAGGTTTGCAGATTACTTAGACTGACAAAGGTATTTTTATCTGTCAAACTAAATATGCTAAGGAATTGTTGAAGAAATTTGGTATGGGAGATTCTAAACCTATAAGTACACCTATGGTTACAAGTGAGAAATTGACAAGAAAAAATATTTCTACATCGGTAAATCCTACAAGATACAAATATATGATTGGAGGTCTACTTTATTTGACTTAGACTAGACCTGACATTATGAATGCTATTTGTATTGTTTCAATATTTCAGAGTGATCCTCAAGAAAATCATGAGATGGCAGTGAAAAAGATTTTTAGATACTTGCGAGGTACATCAAAATATGGGTTCTAGTACCCTAAGGATGATAACTTTACTTTATGTGCATATATAGATGTTGACTGGGCTGGAGATGTTGATGACCAGAAAAGTACTTCCGGTGGAGCTTTCTTTCTTGGAAAGAAGATGCTTTCATGGCTCAGCAAGAAATGGTCATGTACTTATTTATCTACTGTTGAAGCTGAGTATGTTGATGCTGCTACTAACTATTCACAAGTCTTATGGATGAAGCAAATATTGAAGAATAGAAAGGTGGATTGTGATGCACCGATAGTTATTCACCATGATAACTCTAATGCTATTGATATATCTAAGAATCCGATATTTCATTCTACGACAAAGTACATATCTATCAAGTATAATATTTTGAAGGAGAAGGTGGAAGCAAATGAAGTTAAACTGTTTTATGTGAACACTAAAGAATAGATTGTAGATATTTTCACTAAACCTTTATGCAAGGAATCATTTGAGTACCTAAGAGATAGATTGGGGGTTTCTACCCCTCTGATAAAGACTTGATTGATGTAGTTTGGAATTAGTTCGACATGCACTATCAAAGATACTATTCATTTTGGCATTGATGTGGGATGCTACTACTTAGGGGGAGTAGTCAGCTTTGAGATTCAAAGGATTATGTTTTTGCTTTGATATTTTTGTCAGTTTTCTGGTATTGATGTCAAAGGGGGAGATATATTAATGTGAAAAAGTAAATATCAACGGGGAAGAAATATGAAAAGAGGGAAATATATTGATATTTAGAGCGATATGTAGGAGATTGTTGGTTGTCTTCCATAGGGGGAGACTCATTTGGCATTTCTTGGTACTTAGATGTTTTTGACATCTAGTGTTGTCATCAATGCCAAAGGAGGAGATTGTTGGCCATTTGGTGGAATTGATTATGTGTTGCATTAATGTTTTGTCATTGATGTCAACACTAGCTATTTGGATGCTTTACCGACACCCTTCTGGTCCCAGTAGGATGAGTTGTTTTTGGTTAACTTGGATCCAACATGATCTGGCAAGTGCCGATACAATCCGGTGATGGAATTAGGTTGTTCATGATGCTTATACTCATACTTGATCAGTTGGAATTGGTTTGGTGATTGGATGCTATCCTACTTTCTTAGAAGATTGGTTTCTGGCTCACCACCAGTAGAGCTTTTGGTGGAGATCTTTGATGATTTGCATAAGTGGTGTTGGTGTAACTTTTGATGCAGTTTCAGGATGTTGTTGGTAATCATGTTCGAGACTTGGCATTTGGATATCATTGCTAAAGCGTGTGGACCTATAGTTGGTCCCGGTTGATCTAGGTTATGGAATGACATTAATGTAGCTTGTGGATAGGACCTATTGTTGTATTTTGGGGATGTCTTATGTGTTATTATTTACCATTTGGTCTAAGGCCGACATAGTTTGTAATTATGTAATTGGTTTATTGTCTGGTGGTCGGCCTGATTATTTATGGTTGAGGGTTTGTTTAAATAAGATGAAAGCTCTCATTGTAGATCATCATGGTTAATGTAAGAGATCATGGTCAAGGAATGTAATGTTCGAATAATGTAATATCATTTAGGCAGACGAGTTGGTTGATTATTGGAGATCAAATTGGGTTTGTGTAAGAGGATTTAGTCCTCTGGTATTGAGCTTAACCAGATTTGTACTCAAGCATACAAGATGCTATCTTTTGCAGTTCAACACTCTCCAGATTGTAGTCTAGATTTGTATGTAGTCAGTGAGGCTCCTTTTGTTATGATCAGTGTGCTCTAGGTTGTTGGCCTTGTTGCAAGTGCAGGCCCCTTCATTTTAATTCACATACTTATTGTAGAAGTATTATCTGACTATGGGTAGGCTTTCCACTATGGTTTTTCCCTTTACCGGGTTTTCCACATAGAAATCTTGGTGCTGTGTGGATGGCTTTTATTTTGTGATTATTGTTTATGCTTCATTGGATTAACCACTATTCTGGTATTATAGTTTTGGGTTCCAGTATTAAAGTTTTAATTTCTAATGCTTTCGGTAATCTGTGACAACTGATTCACCCCCCCCTTCTCAGTTGTCTTTCGATTATCTGAACTATCTAACATTTTTAGCTTTTTCCCAAAAAAAATAAAAAAAATGTTCAAGTTATTATGAGGTACTCAACCCTTGATGGCCACTTTTCGATCTTGTTTAGCTATGATTTCTTGATTTTAAATCTTTACTAAGAGGGGAAATTCTTAGGTGGGGGAATCTTTGAAATATTCAAAGTACAAAAAGGTGAAAGAGAAGAAAAAAGGACCTAATTTGTCTCATTCTATGTTTGGGGAGAAATGGGAGATCAGTTCCTTTGAAGTCATGAAGACTGGAGAATTCAAGTGTGAATATCAAAAAGAAAATGGATAAGGAGGCAAGGAACAAGGTTAACATTCCTGATTCTAGGATGGACCTACTTGGAATAGAAATCCACATAGATATCCCTATTGAAATAAAGAAAGGAACCCTCATGGGAATTGATAAGGGTTCCTCTACCACTAGAATAGGGGACATGTTGGTGGTGGACAAGGATGTGACAAAGGTACAAAAACCCTTTCTAAATCAATGGTGTTTGAAATCAACTTGCTTAAGGATGGGTTTAACACCCTTAATGAAAAAGTGGATTTGGGGTAGAATAGTTTGATTAAGGTTCCTTCTTTAGAAAACACAAATAAAATGCTTTCTCTTATCTAAAATGTGGGCTAAGGATGTGTAAACTATGAAGATGGATCATGAGGAAATTATTAGTTTTGTTGAAGAGACCATCGATAAGGTTCATGATAAGCTTAGGGATGTTGCGGTTGTGAGTAGAATTACTATGTAGAATAGTACCAATGGGCTCAAATAATTGGATGAAAATATTTGAACCCTTAAACATTTGACAAAGGGTAACTCTAGCTTTCCTCTTGCTACTGTGAAGGAAAAAGGAATAATGCCACTATAGATCAACATGGCACAAGTACAAGACCCATTTTTGTCTCCTCAACTAGAACACAAAGCCATGATAAAGGTAATATTAATCAAGCCAATATTATCCATGATGTTTCAAAAATCAAGGAAGGTGTGATTCACAAGAATGTAGAAACTTAAAAAATGTGAAAGAACCTCTAATAGTTTTTTGGGTCTATCTGGCCTTTGGTTTCCTTCTATTCTACTATTGGCCATTTGTTGGTTTGAGTTTGGTTTTCTCCTAGTATTGGTATTCCTTTTTTTGTAAAGGGTTTTTGGGTCCCACCTATTTTACTCTAATAAAAAATATTATCAAGCAAGGAAAAGAGAATGTCTTGTACCTATATAGTGAAGAAAAAAATCACATGAATGAAAATATTTTTTTTCATGACTACAAATGTCTAGTTTGGAATCAAAATGAATAATAATGTAATAGTTCTTGTTGTTGGTAAAGGGGTTTGTTATGATCAATTTCAGACATAATAAAAACAAAATAGAGAAAATTTAGAATACCCCAACAATAAAATATTTAGTATACCCAAACAATAAAATATTATCTTTTTGGTGCTAGAAAAATATTCTAAAAAAGGGTACAAAGTATTGATGAAAAGTAGAGACTAAATTATCTTTGATAAAAATAGGAGCAACGACAATATTGTAGCATTTGAAAGGGTAAAAGATTTAAATGTTTCTTCAATGAATGGACATCAAATTCTCAACATAGTTTATAATTTCTCATTTTAAGAGCATAAAGATTACAATAAAACTATAGTAGGGAACCCTCAAGATAGCCATGAAAGACCTCTCTAGGATATTGCATTTGAGGTGCACAAATTTGAGTTATTTTAGACTTAGTCTTTAATGAAAAAGGAATCTGGTTTGTATGTTACAACCATAGTAGAATGTGATAAAAAGTATAAAACTTACATTTTAGAAAAATAACATAGGCATCATTTTTAATCAAAGAAGTCTAGTAGGAGAAAAACATCTTTTCAATTCATGCATTTAGACTTTTTTGGTTCCATACAATACAATTCCCCTCCTAGAATCAGCCTTATGATGGTTGTGGTTGATGCTAATGAATCTCATGAGTGCTTTTGATTTACTTATTGATGATTGAATCCCTCTTGTTTGAGATATTTTATGATATTATTTAATGCATTATGCTTCTACAGTGGACAATGAAATATTTAGGATAAGATCATGTTGTGAGGGTTTATGTTGATTCATTCATCATTAGACGCTAGGTTTTATTCTTATGTAATAACCATGGATTGACATATTTTCTTTATGTATGAGATGTATCATGTGTTCGATTTCATGTATGTGTATGAATCTGTATGGGGTGTGAGGGGATGATCTTCCATCACTCACTTCGGAGAGACACAAAATATCGCGATTATCCTTCACCAGTGTGGTTGTAATTGTTGGATATATGTATGTATATTTTTCTCGATGATGCAGGATTGCAAGTACAAGGCATCGAATTCACCTGATTTCACAGATCTGAGTGTGCCTACATTATCCTGATGGAAGTTGTGGGAGATAGTCATAAGGCTCGTCATTGTTACCCTTAGCCTTGCTCGATTTTAGAGCTTTGTCTGTGGTCTTATGTCAACCCTATCAGAACCCCACTTAGGCAATTATGTGATTCCATTGGTATGTGATATGGGTCCGATTGCCTGTTAAGTTTGGGTTTAATGATTTATGTGTTGAAATTTAATAATTAATTTATTATTAAGCTTTGATTGTAATTAAGATTAATTTAATTAATTATTGTTGCTTATGATTAATAAATAATTGATGAATATGCATACATGTATAAAGGTATTTATGTAATAATAATACTTTAATTAATTAATGAAATATCATTAAAGATTTAAATAAATTAATTAAAAATAATGTGTTGTTTAAATATGTTAAATAAAAACTTTATTTTATTAATTAATGGTGTTTTAATTTAATGATTGAATAAATTTAATTGTTGATTATATTTATTTATTTATTAAATTCCTTAGAATTTTTAAATTAATTTGATTAAAGTTCAAAAAGGGAATGTTTTTTTGGATCTTCTGCGTGTGCGTTGTGTTTAGGGAAATTTTCGTTCCCCAAAGGGGGTGTTGTTTTTATTTTCCTTTCTAGATTTTTGGGAAAGAAGTTTGGGCATGAAAAGATTGGAAATTTGTAGAGAGGATTTTTTCTTTTTGGTGGTCTATGTGTTGTCGGGTGCTAGAACCAGAGGCTTCACCTACAAGTTCATTGTTGGATTGCAACCCAAGGTAGGGGTTAAAAAAAAATCCCTTCTATGTCTCTATTTTCTTGGAATGGTTTGAAAGAAAATTATATTGGTTGTTTAAAGGATTGTTTAATATTTTGTTATGGTATCAGGAAAATTTGATTGAATAATCATGTTATCAATCTCTTTGTTCATAAATCTATAGCTGGGGTTTTCAATTATTAATAATTTTGGGTTGCCAAAATTATTTAGTATTTCTGGTTTTATTTTAAATTGAATAATCATGTTAGCAATCTCACTCCTAATTGCTCTCTATCTCTCTCTCTCTCTCATATACTTTATTGCAAGTATTTGTGTAGGCTCATATTCCCATTAAAGTGGGGGCTAAATGTAGCAGCGTAAATTGTCACTAGGCTAATTTATACCTAATTTTTGTGCCCTAATTTATCTTGTCCTATCATCATCATGTTTATATGTTTGTTTGTTCCTAATCTCTAGCTTTGCAGTCATGAACAACCTTTTGTGGGTCCTACCATGGGATACCCACCATGTTTTAGCTTTGTTTTGGTCCTAATCCTACCCAATCATGCCCAAATTTAAAATGTGTAAGGGCTATATTTAAATGATAATTTTTTATCTTCATGGCTCTACATGATCATTGGAGGTTGGCCTAATTGGTAATTTACCTATAACCCCTATATAAAGATATTTTATCAATCTAATTTCATACAATTCAAGTCTCCATCCCTAGAATTTGTGCATTAATGAAGAATTCATAGTCAATTATTTTTAGGGATCTTTAAGACTAGATTTCCATCCTTCAACCATTGTGGAGAAAAATTACATCAAACTTATGTAAACACGTGTGTATGATTGTGGTTTTGTGTTTGTCATGCCATTTAATACAACATTTGTGATTACATTCAAAGAGAAAAGCATGATCAACAAAATTTATAGATCTGAGGTATATTTATCTAGAATGTGTTTCAGTATTTTCATTATCTCATTGAACTTATTTCATAAACTAGGGTTTGAATTACGCAAACCCCTATTCACAACTAATTATTTTTTCTTTCTATGTGCACGAAATAGGTACAAAGGTGCATTTGCGGTGATCAAAAGGATTCATAGAGATGATCAAGTTCAACTTTTGACAAGGATAAATTTGAAGAGCCATGGAGAATTAATGCACCCTGGTCCTGTGAAATTGCGTGGAACTTTGGGGAACAAATACAGGATATATTCTTTTGCTTAGATCTAGGTTGGTGGCTCTGTACAACATATATAGCTCACTATTTCTGCCAATTTACATAAGAATTTCCTTGTTTTACCTTAATTTCAACATTTTTGCAAATACATCCTTCAATATAGAAAGAAGGGAAAACAAACAAGGTTAACCTAATCCAAATTTTAAGAATTTTTTGCATTAGGATTAATCCTAGATCATTAGGTCCATACATATTTCAATGTGGTGGTTTCTTAGGTTAAATGATCTTAATTACTGAAACCCTAGTTTTTACCATTACAAGAAGATTTGTAAAAGAAGTATCTTGCAACAAGTATAAAGGGAACCTTTTGAGAGATGCATAGTAAAAGAAGGAAGATATATTTGCCTAAATATTTCTACCTCCAAGAATAAAGAGCTTTAATAAAGATGATGTATATTGAAAGGGAATGAAAAATATAGATGCACACCTTCCGCATTGCTATAAAAAGTGGATTCTTAGTGATGTATTACACACAATGTAGTCTGATATGGTGTAGTAAAAGTGGGTTAGTACAATGATCATGTATATGTATGGATATTTCTTGTGGATACTTTTGATGGCATGTCATGATGTTTTTGGTCTTTCCAGGGATCTAGTGATGGTTTATATGGTTTGTAGTGGTTGTCAACTAAATGTGATTGTTCCGATGAACAATTTTTCAATCAAGTTTTGGTCCAAATCATGATAAATATTAATGTATAGTATGGGTAGATGTAATGATAAATGTCTCAAACAACAACTTAGAAAGGAATATGGACATACTTCCTTCAAAAACCTTCATTAGCCCTTCTAGCCCTCCTAAAAGGTTTGATTGCCTAAATTTTTTTAATTAGGCATGACCTTAAAACTATGAACACATATCTGGATACCCTTTTAGCATTTATAAAACATACTTCAAAATGAGGTAGGGTTATTTTGTATGGGCAGGGGCAAAATAATGACTCTTCAATTTGAATTAGGCCTAATTAGGCTTGTGAGCTTATAGGGCAACTTGGTTAACTCAACTCTAAATGACTCAAATGATTATTCAAGCCAAGCTAGGGTATAGGTAGGGTCCCAAATCCCCTTAAAACATTCATAAACGGTCCCAAATTAATATTTTTCAATGCAATGTGAATTTCAACTTTTTGTCAATGGTTTTAGCCTGATACATAGAGATATTAAGCCTAGGGCATCACTTTTCTGTAGGAAAACCTTCTCCTCTTCTTCTGTAAATTTATCATCATTAAGAGAATCTATTTAAAAACTCTCCCACTATGTTTCAAAATATTTCACTGGTGGAAAATTGATTTGTACATTTTTCTTTCCTTCTAGTTAACCTAGGGAGGGTTTTAACCCTCCTAGAGAGAAATGCTTATAACTTCTTCAAATATGAATGAAATTTAATGCCACAAGTCACAAATGAAAGGTAACTCGGGCTAGAATCATCTCTAATAATTTTCAGAACACCATTAGATCATACAAGCACGTGGGAAGCAATATAGCAGCAAAAATCAATTTAGATTACATAAACAATGATCTTTATTTGAATGCCAACATCAAAAATATTCCTCCAAATTAATCTAACCCCTTGGATTGATGAAGCAAGGAAATTTAAATTTTTTCCCAATCTACTTCAACAGTTGTAACTGAAATTTTAATTATGGATAACAAATCATCCATTTGGTCACCTTAACACAAAAGTGTAAAGTTGCTTGTTACAACACTATGCAACTTTGTACAATATCTCTACTTTGACACCATTAGACTCCCTAGAAATCAAAATAAGAATCAAAAAACATAAAATGTTCTGACAAGACCTTGTTACATGGAATAACAACAATTGAAGACAAAAAAATAACTTTCACTTATGAGACCTAGGCTTAGACCAAAGGTGCTCCTACACCAGATATGCATCATCTATTCATGAAGCTACTATACTATGTTGGTGGATGTAAAGTTTTATTAATTTTAATTTGTAAACATTCAATTATTTTATATTTTGATATAATTATGTCCAAGTTTTGGTTGGTGTAGTAACAAAGAAGTAGTGTATAGGATTGTATTGCATTCCTTTTCTTTTAGTTGGTTGGAGTGGCGTGGTTCATTGTTTAGGATTAATTAATGTTAAAACATACTATGGTTGTCATCCGCAAGTGTTTTTGGTGATGTACATTCAATTTTGATTAAGATGTGTTGGTGTGGGTTAACAAAGTTATCATTTGGGGCTAACCTATGGTGCTTTGGTTTTAGAGGTAGCATGCAGTTGCATAGGAGTTAATTTGGATATGTTTGGAAGGTGTGACATAATGGTGTGATGCCTGACATGTTTCATTTTCCTTTTCATTGTATTGGAGACTATTTAGAGGCCAACTATTTTGTATTTACACATCACAACTAGTTATGTCGACCTAATTGATGTTATTGTGGTTGTAGATGGTGTTGGAATCCAAGAACATTTTGAGGGGTTTTAATCAATGTTCTATAAGATTGATAAATTTTAACCTTATTAAAACATGCATACATCAACTAGGATACCGGTGCATACAAAATTGAAAGAAGTAAAGCAACCAATAAGCCAATCACATAAATGAATACCATAACACAAAATTATATGTGGAAAACCTCAAAGAGTAAAAACCACGGTGGGATTTGTGACCTACAATATCAATCCACTAGCCACATGAAGAGATATTCCAAAATGTATGGGCTTGCACTTGCAGGAAGGCTTACAACCTAGAGTACAGTTCTCAATCACAAAATGAGCCTCACTGACTACATATAAATCCAGGCTACAATCCAGAGAAATGATTGAACTGCAAAGATAGCATCTTCTATTCCTGAATATAGTTCTGGTTATGAAACCCTTAACCCTATACCGGAATAACCCTTTACAAAAATATCCTCACATACATAATATCTCTCATATATTTTGCATCTCCATCATTATTTCCTTCTTTATGCATATTCTCATCCATATCATATATCAAAATGATCTAACCAATTGACCTATATAACCTTTACAATTTATCATGCCTTATGTCGGCTTACAAAGATAATTAGAATATAAATATATATGTTGGCTAGATAACATAAATAGATGAATATCAAAAATAATGGCCAATGCCAGATCCAAAAGATATTGGCCTCCAATATCGATAACCTGATTCTAAACCATATCGGCTTGCATTACTAGTAACCAAAAAATTCCTTCCAACCTATCGGTGCCGATGTTGGTGTACTGTCATGAAGTGCCTGCCAGTACACAGATAACCCAAAATATGAAGCCAAAATAAATTACCATGTTTCCATCGATGACAACATAATGAAACCAACCAATTGAGTGTCAATTGCAAACAATCTCCCCCTTTGGCATTGATGGCAACACTCATGTGAAAAATGGTCATGGTTTCCAACTATCGGTTTCATCCTGAACCTGCTCCCCCTGAGCTAAATATCCATCAATACAAAATACTCCATACCTCCATAATTTTCCACCTATACTCCCCCTAATGTATACAACTCCCTTTTCTTTTTCACATCTATATCACTCCCCCTTTGAGATCAATGCCATCCAAAATAACAAAAGTCCCAAAAAGCAAAAAATCGGGACGAAGAATGAAAGACTATACAATGAATGTGTTCCAAAATACTTTATCGGAGCTGAATGTATTTGAAAATATCCGAATAGGCCTTCTTCAATAGCTCAAGATAGGTATCACAACTAGATTTGAAAGTGCCGAAAATAGATACAAGTCCATTTAGCATATCGGCAAATGACTCTTTCTCATTAATCTCTGCCGATGTGGGCTTACCAACTAGATCTATACACTCCTTGTGTACACTAAGTGAATCCAACCGAGGACTTACCAATCCTCTAAGACTTCTATCTCTCCTTATGATTTTATCTTTTTCTTTCTCAAGAGAAAAAACTTGGGCTTCCAAAACCAATATTTGACCATCTATAGATGTAGTCAATGAATTCAATCCATCAAAAGAAATGGATATACCTCCAATCTCCTCCTTAATATCCTTAATCTTTTTATCTATCTCAGCTATGAGCAAACCTATATTACAACATACTCGTTAGATATTAGTACACTTCCTCAATGCATTATCTGTCAATTTCAACTTATCATTAATCTTCTTCCTCTCAGACTTAATCAGTTGATAAAATGTAGCTCTTTTTTCCTGTGTGAACCTGTCCAATGCTTGTCAGTTTGATAGCTACTGCAGGAACTGAAAATCCTTTGAAATGTGCTTTGTGATTGTCTTAAGCTTGTTGTATGGGCTTGCTTCTATGTCAAACTTGCACTCGAGGACTAATCTATCCAAAAAGTCCCAAAAAGCAAAAAATTGGGACGAACAATGAAAGACTGTATAATGAATATGTTCTAAAATACTTTATCAGAGCTGAATGTATTTGAAAATATCTAAATAGGCCTTCTTCAATAGCTCAAGATAGGTATCCCAACTAGATTTGAAAGTGCCAAAAATAGATACAAGTCCATTTAGCATATGGGCAAATGACTCTTTCTCATTAATTTCTGTCGGTGTGGGCTTACCAACTCGATCTATACATTGCTTCTTATGTACACTAAGTGAATCCAACTAAGGACTTACCAATCCTCTAAGACTTCTATCTCTCCTTATGATTTTATCTTTTTCTTTCTCAAGAGAAAAAACTTGGGCTTCCAAAACCAATATTTTACCATCTATAGATGTAGTTAATGAATTCAATCCATCAAAAGAATTGGCTATACCCTCAATCTCCTCCTTAATATCCTTAATCTTTTTATCTATCTCAGCTATGAGCAAACCTATATTACAACATACTCGGTAGATATTAGTACACTTCCTCAATGCATTATCTATCAATTTCAACTTATCATTAATCTTCTTCCTCTCAGACTCAATCACTTGATAAAAGTAGCTCTTTTTTTCTGTGTGAACCTCTCCAATGCTAGTTTGTTTGATAGCTACTGCAAGGATTGAAAATCCTTTGAAATGTGCTCTGTGATTGTCTTAAGCTTGCTGTATGGGCTTGCTTCTCTGTCAAACTTGCACTCTAGGAGCAGTTTATCCAAAAAGTCCCAAAAAGCAAAAAACTGGGATGAAGAATGAAAGACTGTACAATGAATATGTTCCAAAATACTTTATTGGAGCTGAATGTATTTGAAAATATCCGAATAGGCCTTCTTCAATAGCTCAAGATAGGTATCCCAACTAGATTTGAAAGTGCCAAAAATAGATACAAGTCCATTTAGCATATGGGCAAATGACTCTTTCTCATTAATTTCTATGGGTGTGGGCTTACCAACTAGATCTATATATTGCTTCTTATGTACACTAAGTGAATCCAACTAAGGACTTACCAATCCTCTAAGAATTCTATCTCTCCTTATGATTTTATCTTTTTCTTTCTCAAGAGAAAAAACTTGGGCTTCCAAAACCAATATTTTACCATCTATAGATGTAGTTAATGAATTCAATCCATCAAAAGAATTGGCTATACCCGCAATCTCCTCCTTAATATCCTTTATCTTTTTATCTATCTCAGCTGTGAGTAAACCTATGTTACAGCATACTCGGTAGATATTAGTACACTTCCTCAATGCATTATCTATCAATTTCAACTTATCATTAATCTTCTTCCTCTCAGACTCAATCACTTGATAAAAGTAGCTCTTTTTTTCTGTGTGAACCTCTCCAATGCTAGTTTGTTTGATAGCTGCTGCAAGGATTGAAAATCCTTTGAAATGTACTCTGTGATTGTCTTAAGCTTGCTGTATGGGCTTGCTTCTTTGCCAAACTTGCACTCTAGGAGCAGTCTATCCAAAAAGTCCCAAAAAGCAAAAAACTGGGACGAAGAATGAAAGACTGTACAACGAATATGTTCCAAAATACTTTATTGGAGCTGAATGTATTTGAAAATATCCGAATAGGCCTTCTTCAATAGCTCAAGATAGGTATCCCAACTAGATTTGAAAGTGCCAAAAATAGATAGAAGTCCATTTAGCATATGGGCAAATGACTCTTTCTCATTAATTTCTGTCGGTGTGGGCTTACCAACTAGATCTATACATTGCTTCTTATGTACACTAAGTGAATCCAACTAAGGACTTACCAATCCTCTAAGAATTCTATCTCTCCTTATGATTTTATCTTTTTCTTTCTCAAGAGAAAAAACTTGGGCTTCCTAAACCAATATTTTACCATCTATAGATGTAGTTAATGAATTCAATCCATCAAAAGAATTGGCTATACCCGCAATCTCCTCCTTAATATCCTTTATCTTTTTATCTATCTCAGCTGTGAGCAAACCTATATTACAGCATACTCGGTAGATATTAGTACACTTCCTCAATGCATTATCTATCAATTTCAACTTATCATTAATCTTCTTCCTCTCAGACTCAATCACTTGATAAAAGTAGCTCTTTTTTTCTGTGTGAACCTCTCCAATGCTAGTTTGTTTGATAGCTGCTGCAAGGATTGAAAATCCTTTGAAATGTACTCTGTGATTGTCTTAAGCTTGCTGTATGGGCTTGCTTCTTTGCCAAACTTGCACTCTAGGAGCAGTCTATCCAAAAAGTCCCAAAAAGCAAAAAACTGGGACGAAGAATGAAAGACTGTACAACGAATATGTTCCAAAATACTTTATTGGAGCTGAATGTATTTGAAAATATCCGAATAGGCCTTCTTCAATAGCTCAAGATAGGTATCCCAACTAGATTTGAAAGTGCCAAAAATAGATACAAGTCCATTTAGCATATGGGCAAATGACTCTTTCTCATTAATTTCTGTCGGTGTGGGCTTACCAACTAGATCTATACATTGCTTCTTATGTACACTAAGTGAATCCAACTAAGGACTTACCAATCCTCTAAGACTTCTATCTCTCCTTATGATTTTATCTTTTTTCTTTCTCAAGAGAAAAAACTTGGGCTTCCAAAACCAATATTTTACCATCTATAGATTTAGTTAATGAATTCAATCCATCAAAAGAATTGGCTATAGCCGCAATCTCCTCCTTAATATCCTCAATCTTTTTATCTATCTCAGCTATGAGAAAACCTATATTACAACATACTTGGTAGATATTAGTAACTTCCTCAATGCATTATCTATCAATTTCAACTTATCATTAATCTTCTTCCTCTCAGACTCAATCACTTGATAAAAGTAGCTCTTTTTTTCTGTGTGAACCTCTCCAATGCTAGTTTGTTTGATAGCTACTGCAAGGATTGAAAATCCTTTGAAATGTACTCTGTGATTGTCTTAAGCTTGCTGTATGGGCTTGCTTCTCTGTCAAACTTGCACTCTAGGAGCAGTTTATCCAAAAAGTCCCAAAAAGCAA
Source organism: Cryptomeria japonica (assembly GCF_030272615.1). Classification (NCBI taxonomy): domain Eukaryota; kingdom Viridiplantae; phylum Streptophyta; class Pinopsida; order Cupressales; family Cupressaceae; genus Cryptomeria; species Cryptomeria japonica. The sequence continues at coordinate 259,729,210 of NC_081408.1, forward strand.
AAAACTGGGACGAAGAATGAAAGACTGTACAATGAATATGTTCCAAAATACTTTATTGGAGCTGAATGTATTTGAAAATATCTAAATAGGCCTTCTTCAATAGCTCAAGATAGGTATCCCAACTAGATTTGAAAGTGCCAAAAATAGATACAAGTCCATTTAGCATATGGGCAAATGACTCTTTCTCATTAATTTCTGTGGGTGTGGGCTTACCAACTAGATCTATACATTGCTTCTTATGTACACTAAGTGAATCCAACTAAGGACTTACCAATCCTCTAAGACTTCTATCTCTCCTTATGATTTTATCTTTTTCTTTCTCAAGAGAAAAAACTTGGGCTTCCAAAACCAATATTTTACCATCTATAGATGTAGTTAATGAATTCAATCCATCAAAAGAATTGGCTATACCCGCAATCTCCTCCTTAATATCCTTAATCTTTTTATCTATCTCAGCTGTGAGCAAACCTATATTACAGCATACTCGGTAGATATTAGTACACTTCCTCAATGCATTATCTATCAATTTCAACTTATCATTAATCTTCTTCCTCTCAGACTCAATCACTTGATAAAAGTAGCTCTTTGTTTCTGTGTGAACCTCTCCAATGCTAGTTTGTTTGATAGCTGCTGCAAGGATTGAAAATCCTTTGAAATGTGCTCTATGATTGTCTTAAGCTTGCTGTATGGGATTGCTTCTCTGTCAAACTTGCACTCTAGGAGCAGTTTTTCCAAAAAGTCCCAAAAAGCAAAAAACTGGGACGAAGAATGAAAGACTGTACAATGAATATGTTCCAAAATACTTTATTGGGGCTGAATGTATTTGAAAATATCCGAATAGGCCTTCTTCAATAGCTCAAGTTAGGTATCCCAACTAGATTTTAAAGTGCCAAATATAGATACAAGTCCATTTAGCATATGGGCAAATGACTCTTTCTCATTAATCTCTGCCACTGTGGGCTTACCAACTAGATCTATACACTCCTTCTTATGTACACTAAGTGAATCCAATCGAGGACTTACCAATCCTCTAAGACTTCTATCTCTCCTTATGATTTTATCTTTTTCTTTCTCAAGAGAAAAAACTTGGGCTTCCAAAACCAATATTTTACCATCTATAGATGTAGTCAATGAATTCAATCGATCAAAAGAATTGGATATACCTGCAATCTCCTCCTTAATATCCTTAATCTTTTTATCTATCTCAGCTGTGAGAAAACCTGTATTACAACATACTCGATAGATATTAGTACACTTCCTCAATGCATTATCTGTCAATTTCAACTTATCATTAATCTTCTTCCTCTAAGATTCAATCAGTTGATAAAATGTAGCTCTTTTTTCCTATGTGAACCTGTCCAATGCTTGTCAGTTTGATAGCTACTGCAGGAATTGAAAATCCTTTGAAATGTGCTTTGTGATTGTCTTAAGCTTGTTGTATGGGCTTGCTTCTATGTCAAACTTACACTCGAGGATTAGTCTATCCAAAAAGTCCCAAAAAGCAAAAAACTGGGATGAAAAATGAAACACTGTACAATGAATATGTTCCAAAATACTTTATCAGAGCTGAATGTATTTGAAAATATCTAAATAGGCCTTCTTCAATAGCTCAAGATACGTATCCCAATTAGATTTGAAAGTGCCAAAAATAGATACAAGTCCATTTAGCATATAGGCAAATGACTCTTTCTCATTAATTTCTGCCGGTGTGGGCTTACCAACCAGATCTATACACTGCTTCTTATGTACACTAAGTGAATCCAACTAAGGACTTACCAATCCTCTAAGACTTCTATCTCTCCTTATGATTTTATCTTTTTCTTTCTCAAGAGAAAAAACTTGGGCTTCCAAAACCAATATTTTACCATCTATAGATGTAGTTAATGAATTCAATCCATCAAAAGAATTGGCTATACCCGCAGTCTCCTCCTTAATATCCTTAATCTTTTTATCTATCTCAGCTATGAGAAAACCTGTATTATAGCATACTCGGTAGATATTAGTACACTTCCTCAATGCATTATCTGTCAATTTCAACTTATCATTAATCTTGTTCCTCTCAGACTCAATCACTTGATAAAAGTAGCTCTTTTTTCCTGTGTGAACCTCTCCAATGTTTGTCTGTTTGATAGCTACTGCAAGGATTGAAAATCCCTTGAAATGTACTCTGTGATTGTCTTAAGCTTGCTGTATGGGCTTGCTTCTCTGTCAAACTTGCACTCTAGGAGTAGTTTATCCAAAAAGTCCCAAAAAGCAAAAAAACCTTTATAGCATCCTCACTTGCATTGGTGGCTTCACCACTTGGTGTAGTTTCAATAACTATGGGTTCCTCCCTAGGAACTATAACCTCATCCTGTACATTTGTTTGTGGAGGATTGTTGTCATAAACATTGGTATCCTATACATTATCAACCTTTACACTCTTTATATGTATGGATATCTCAACATTTTCTTGTACGTTTGTATCTACTAAGGGCTCAATATCCATTATCTTAATGTTTTTCAAAATTGAGGCTGAAGTACCCATAATACCCTTTCCTTTTCCTTCAACCGAGATGTCAGCAGTGTTTGTCCTTAGTTCCAGTGAAGTATAAAGACCATGGTTCTATTCAAAGAACTTAACCCATACCTTGTGGTTGTCCTTGATTATCTCATTTACTCTACCAAACATAAGACTGATTATTCTATGCATGCTATTAAATATTTTCCTATATGCAACCTGAAGTGTCTTATCCATCTCTTCTGGATCAATAGAAACACAAATAGATAACAACTTTTGTATCTTTATACACCTATCTTCTTGCATTATTGATAGTCTTCTAGCCTCTAAAATATCATTCAACTATGCTGCTATTTGATTTTCAATTTCTATCAAGGCTTTCTTATAGATATCCAAATACAATAAAACTGATTCCTCTACCTCTCTTTGTTTATCATTATCTAAATGTTCGTAATTAAATTGTACATTCTTTAACATACCATCTTTAGTAATCTAATTAACTAACTTTGCACAAGTCTTTGGTGTAATGATAGTTACATTACTGGATTCAATTCCTAGATCAATGTCATCCTTCTTCTTTCTCCTTCCAGTATTGGATGGGGATGAAGGTGTCTCTTTTGGTGCTCTTCTCTATGTCGGTACCCTAATAGTAACTTTCCTAACTAGTTGCTTCTTAGCCTCTACCTTAATTTCTTTAGTTTTCTTCATCAATACACTTTTAAATGCCAAGGGTGTGCCATCTTCAGATGTAGATTTTGCTACAATAGGTTCAATGAATATTTTTGGTTCTTTTCTCTTCTTTCCTTTTTCTGGGATAACATCAATCAATGCTTTGATGTCCTGTGAAACCTTTTCAACAAACTTACTTGCCTTTCCTTCCCGTTTCTCTCTCTTTTTCTGGTTGAACTCAGTTTCAACCTGGTGTGTCTTCTGCTTAGCAGTGCCAAAGTTTTTTACAGTTTCATCTACCAGTGCATCAATTAGCATTTGTGCATAAGCATCAAGAATCTATGCATCAACTTCATAACCCATTTCCTCAATCCAAATCTTCTGGGGCCTAACAACTTCAATCAAAGTTTCATCTTTCTTGACCATGAAGCATATCTCAGTTGAATACTTCTCAACAATGTGCTTGGGAACCCTCATCCTATAATTCATAGCCTTTTGAAATGCTTTAAAATAGCCCCACACTTTGTCATCTCTTTGACTATCGAATTAAGCAATTGACTATTTTAGTTGCCTCCCTACCAAGATATCGAATTCCTATTTTCTCTTCCCAAAACTGAGAGTCTCATTGATGAAAAATAGCATTAAACATATAATTAAATTACCATATTAGAATGTTCCTTTCTTTTCTCCTTTAATATATCCTAGGTTTATCAATAGTTCATCCAACAGCCAACCATATAGATCCAATTTCTCATTCTCTCTCATCATTTTATGAGCTGCATAAATACAGGAGGTAGAAACAGAGTTCAATCAGTTTGATTGTGTTACCTTGTAACCAATGATCAGGCTTTTGAATCTAATATTTGTGTTCATGATAAAACTGATCCTCATTGATCGCTTGTCTGATGTTGCATTGATAATTTTGTTGACCTGATCATTTTAATCTTTCTTCTTTGGATGTTGTCTAACTTGTGGTAAACTGGTGATTTCCCTAATGGCCTCCTTCATAATATTATATGGTTTATCTAACCAGATAAACTCTCTATGCACCCTGCTTAAAATATACCTAACAATTTCATCTTCAAATTCTAGAATATCCAGAATGCTAGTAAACCCTAAATCCACAATATGTTGGTATTTGGGCTTAATCTTTCTAGAATCTCCCATTAGCTCATTCATGTATATGTTCTTAATATCAGTCATTCCCAAATCCTTAATATGATAATGAATATAAGCTCTTACATCTTTGGCATACATGACTCCTTCCGGGACATGAGAAAAAGCTCCAATTGAATCATCCAGGGTAGCAACATGTGGTTATGGCTTGAAAATTGGTCTGGAATAGTCCTTGACCTCAACAACAGTCGGATTTGCAACAAAGATAGGTATAGATGATGATCCCACTTCCATGATTGAAGATAAATACCTGTGAATCATTATTGGTGAAAAATCCTAAAGACCTCTTCCAATCGTTAGTGAAATTACTCAAGATAATATCGATCACTCTGATTCACCTTAGACTTCCTCTAAATTACTTGGAGTCTCTATGAATGCAAAGTGATTAGAAATGAAATGAATTCAACCTTTTATCCTCCAAGAAACCGTAATATTTCATTGACATCAATGACTTCTGGTGAAAGATACCAGATCTCAATCAAACATCTCCATGTCGGATAAGCATCTCCAATGTATGGAACATCTTCCAAAACCACTTCCTGGGTCATATGTAGCATCTTCATGAATTTTTCCTACCCCTAAGGCATCTGACTTATTTACTAGATGAGCTTCCTACTGGTGCAGGAGCAACCTCCTCTATTGATGAGTAACTAGTGCATTACCATCTGTTGATTGTTCTTCAATCTTCCTGACCCATCGTTGGGTATGATATTTCCAAATTTCATTAACCTTCTCTTTTCCTTTCTCATTTGATCCTCCATTACCAACCGGTGGATTTATGCTTCTACAGAACCTAGCAATATGTCCAAACCTCATTACATGCATAGCATGTAACATTGTTCTTTTGAATTGCTTTTCTAAAACTGGTGTAATTTCTTAACATGCACTGATTAGCTACATGTCCAAATTTTCCACATGCATAACACTTAACATTCATTCTACAATCTTTTGTCTTATGAGCATACTTATTCCATTTAGAACATTAACTAGGAGCAGAATCAGGGTTCTGATTTGCTCTGTTTCTACATTGCCTAGCCAAGTGACCAAATTTGTTACAAACAAAGCATCTACCATTAAATTTATAAGCATTAAACTACCTTACAGGTGCGTTAAGGTTTTGATCTTCATTTGCAATTCTATAACTCTATCCTTGTTCAAATCCAAGTCCATTGGAATCTCCATTCTACCTTTGTCTCTTCAATAACTCATCTAGTTGTGGTGAACTAATCTTGAATTTTTTTTATACTCACTTGCAATAGTTAGATGATCTCTTGGAATTATAATTGGTCTCTCAAGATCTTGTTCATTATTATAGGATTGTACTAAATTAGTTGTCAAAATGTCATTCTCATGAGCCAACCTTCCACGTTCTTCAAATTTATTCTTTAGAGATACAACAAGATTTTCTTCCTTTTCCTTTCGGTCCTCAATCTCTTTAGAAATCCTCATATTTATAGCTTGAATTTCATTCCTCATAACCATGTTCTCCCAATCCAACTTCAAACATCTCTCATTAAGTGTATCTTTCTCATCATTATCCTTATTCTGCAAAGTTTCCTTCCTCCTAGCCTAAATAGATGACAATCTTTCTTGTAGGACAAGAATGAATTCCTATTTAGAATTCAATTCATCTTGTAGCTCCAAGTTCTTCATCCTTTCAACATCATAATCTTCAAGTGCTACCTCAAGCTGCTTATCCAAACTCATATCTATGTATTCCGCATTCAGGATCTTCCTCAAGTTGTTAAACTTCCTCCTAGGCACATGGCTCTAATACCAATTGTTGGAATCCAATAATACTGAGAGGGGGGGATGAATCATTTTTCTACTGGATTGATCAATTTTAACCTTATTAAAACATGCATACAGCAACTGGTATACCGGTACATACAAAATTTAAAGAAGTAAAGCAACCAATAAGCCAATCACATAAATCAATACCATAACACAAAATTATACATGGAAAACCTCAAAGAGGAAAAACCACAGTAGGATTTTTGACCCATAATATCAATCCACTGGCCATATGAAGAGATATTACAAAAGTAGGGGCCTGTACTTTCAAGAAGGATTACAACCTAGAGAACACCGCTCAATCACAAAAGGAGCCTCAGTGACTACATACAAATCCAAACTACAATCTAGACAAACGATTGAACTACAAAGATAGCATCTTCTATGCCTAAATATAGTTCCAGTTTAAACTCTATCTGTTTCGGTCTGAAACCCTTAACCCTATACTAGAATAACCCTTTAAAAATATATCCTCATATACATAATCTCTCTCATATATTTTGCATCTTCATCATTATTTCCTTCCTTATGCATATTCTCATCCATATCATATATCAAAATGATCTAACCAACTGACCTATATACCCTTTACAATTTATCATGCCTTATGTCAACTTTAAAGATAATTACAATATAAATATACATGTCAGCTGGATAACATAAATACATCAAAAATAATTACCAATGCTGAATCCAAAATATGTTGGCTTGCATTGTCGGTAACCAAATAATTCCTTCCAAACTACCAATGTAGTGTCTCTAAAGTGCCTTTTGGTACACAGCTAACCCAAAATATGAAGGCGCAATAAATTACCATGTTTTCATCAATGACAACATAATGAAACCAACCAATTGAGTGTCAATTGCCAACAGATGGTATATAAAGGATGGAATCATTGTGTAGACTAATATAAAGTGAGTTAGTATTGGGCAAAGTGAATGGGAAGCAATGCATAGGTTAGAAATAATATTAGTGTAGTAATGAAGGCAATTTCTAATATGTTTTAAATAGTGAACTATGATAAGATTTTTTTTGGATGCATTTCCTTGTATTTCAATCCTATTGATATTTTTCTATCAAAAGTTTTATATTGCCTTGAAGAAGTTTTCTTCAGTGTTTTGCAAATTCTTATTGTATCTTTCCCTAAGGCAGTGTTCCTTAGTATTTCAAGTCATCTTATGGGTAGTGAGCTCCTTGACCTCTAGCTTAAACATTTTAACTTGTTTATCATATAGTAAGATAGTTATCACTGTGGATTTTCTCATATTGGGTTTTCCACTTAAAAATCTTGGTATTCATGTGTGGTTGCTTTTGTGGTTTCAACTATTTAATTGATTGCATATGGTAGATGGAATGAATTTTAAGTAAAAGGTTAAAATTGATCAAGTTATTATATGTTGGTTCACTCTCCCTCCTAGCATCTAGTAGTGTTCAACAATTGGTATCAGAGTAAGGTTCCTAAAGAAGCAGTTTAACAACTAAGGTAGATTTGAAATTTGAACACTATGTTTAGACTAGAAAAGTATTCAGATTCTATGGAACAACCTGAGTGAGATATTGATGCTATGATAGATATAAAAAGATAATTGAAATATGCTCTTTCTGATATAGATGAAAGCATGGAAAAATGTAATAAAATAGGAGAAAATGTTTCCTATATGAGAAAGCTACTTTATGAAGGAAAAAAGGCCATTGATAATTTTGAAACAAATTTAGATGACAAAACTAAATATTGTACTAGACTTGAAGAGGAAGTTCTTACATTGAATAAAGAATTGAAAGATGCAAACTAATAAATTGTCAAGGGCTTGAAGCTTAGAGATGGAACTGAAGTAGTTGATGTGATGCTAAATGCTCAGAAATGAAATAAAGAAAGAAGTAGAATTGGCTTTGAGAAAGGTGAAAATTCTAAGACTCCTAGCAAAGAAGATAAAGGAAAGGAAAAGGTTAAGGATGAATTGAATGACCCTTAGAAAAATTTAGAAGATTTTATTTTGGTTTGGAATAAGAAGAATCTTAAAAGGACTCATCTTGCTCAAACCAGGTATTCATTAACCTTCAATGGTAATTATTTTTTCATGAAATAAATTTGGAAATAGAGTTAGCGAACATAGAAGTCAAATCAGATCTCAATCATTTAATTTTTTTACACATATATATATAACATGTCTCCGTGTATATATCATAGAAGAAAATATCTTTAAAATACCATAATACATTAGATATATCTTTTCTTGGCAGATTTCCTAAAGTTTTCTTGAAAATATCATGAGTTTTTCAAAATATCTTTGACCATAACTTTGGCTTAAATTTTTACCGTTATATCATGATATTATTGGCAATATATCATTCTAATATCACAATACAAGCATTAGACCTATTATCATTCTTCTCTAGAGCTTTTATTAATGGGTTATACTCCTTGACCACTGTAAGTTTCTCTTAATGGTCAATTTTTAATTGCAATAAGTTTGGACATAAGGAAAATGAATGCAGAAGTAGGATGGTTTGGAATAGATATGTGGACACAAAATATGATAGAAATGTTCAGTCTTTCAATAGATACTATTATGCTTGCAACAAGTTTCAGCAAAATATTCTTGAGTGTAGGTCAAATATCAAAATGAATGGAAACAATTCACAACAAGGTTTGACTTGCTATAATTCCAATAAATTAGGATATATTACTAGGTTGTATAGAGGAAAGAATGAAAGGACTACTGGTTCAGTAAAGAAGTTTGATGCCAATGAAGAAAAGGAGAAGATGAAGATGATATTAGTGAAGAAATTAGATGAGAAAGTGGGAGGAAATAGTGAGGATGGGTATGCGCCTGCTAATGATGCAAATTATTCTTCCAAAAAATAAGTAGATAACTTTGTCTGAGGGGGAGAACTGATTGTAGATCTTGTGTGCCCTAATGTGGGTGGATGCTGAGTTATTTTTAGCATGAAAGAGTTCATTAGAGTATTTATAGATCTTAAAAGATGTTTGTGATGGTTTGTAGTATTTTTTGTGTTTTAATAAAATAAAGTATTAGCTCTATGAGTTATAATGGTAAAATATATTTATGTTGGATTAACCCTTATTTGGTGGATGCAAAGGATAAATTGGCTTATTGAGTTCATATTTATCACTTGTGATCTTGTGAAATTAAAGATGTCTTAAGTGCAAATGAATTTTCTATGTAACAAGTACATTTGAAGGTTTCTGTAAACCCTGTCTTTTGTGCAAAATAAAATGGACATTCCTATTGTTGTTGATCCTAAATTGAATGCACAACTTTTTTTGAAACTATATGGTGCGTGATAAATATGGTGCATTTTCAAGGGTTTTGGTTGATTGCATCTACATGAAGTTGTTAGGGAATACATCTATGTGGAGCTAAAATGAGTAATTTATGTGAAGTTTCATGATATTTGGAATGGGCTTATGGAAGCAAATCTAATCACATTCAAGGATTTATACAATAACATTTTGGCAATGGGTTTGAATATCTAGAAAGAGTTCCCTGATTTTTGCTATGAAGATGGTTGAATTAAGATTGTATTGAGCCATGTTAATGAATATGTGATGTACCTAGATTGACTAGATAAGATTAAGAAGGATTCAATTAGGGTATTGACTAGCTTGTACTCCATCAATGCTATTATAATGAAGAAGATGGTGAATAATGAAACTATTGCAGAGTTAACTAGTGCAAGATCAAATGGATACCTTCTTATTCTGTCCTTTTTTCCTAGGTCTTCCACAAATACTCAGGGACTTCATAATATTTATGAATAGCTTCATCCTCATCTCTTCAAAAACCAAAGCATGGACCACATCTTCAATATTCAAATTAATAGAAGTACTACAAATAGGCATAACAAAAGAATCATACAAATAATACAAAGAACATGGTAATATATAGCATTTCTCCTCCTCATCCATCTTGACAACAACAAATACTAATTGAGCTACCAACATTCTGATTAATTCTAAGTGAATTTTAATTTTCAACCCTCTTCAATTCTCAAAAAATACAATTGCTTCCTCAAGAAACTCGTAATCACTAAGGATTTAACTTGATGCATCTCACCATGTTTCTTGCATGACTTCTTTGTAGAGGACTCTTCATGGATACTAATTAAAAGAGAGTCTACCAAAAAAACTTGATTAGAGCCTTGGCTTTATAGTCCATAACATCATACATAACAATTGTAGAGGATCTATAGGTTTAGAGAGTTTCTCGTCAATAGATTCCCATAAATATAGATCTATTAATAGATCTTCCATATTCATCTTCTACATCAAAAAATTATACATCTCTATTCTCTCTGGTAAAATTGACATATGAAAAATCTTGCGACAAGATCACAAAGTATCTTGTACACAAACTCCTAGTCAAATTCAAATTAGTTCAAAAAATCCAACAACCTATCACTGAAAACAAATATGACCAAGAATTGATATGACTTGTAAGGAAGTTAAGGTTGCGAAATAAATTCCGACAATAGTCTTGAGAGGAAGGTAATGCAAATAATTTTTAGATGTTAACAAAAATTAACAAAAATCAAGAGGATTAAAGACAAATAAAATGTATGCCACAACACAATGATTTACATGGGGAGAACCCTTTCATGAGAACAAGCTAGCATACCAAAAATTGTCCAATATATTATTTAAAAATTAACGAAAGAATACAATATGATTGTAGAGAAATATTCTCATAGGAGGATCACCAAATAGAGATCCAAAGGTAACTCAATTGAAATAAGACTTTTATACTCCAACAAACCTGATATATAGGAGATATAATACATGAAACCGTTGAATGGTATTATAAAATCATGAGCTAAAACCACTGGAAATAGTGGTGTCCAATTTATATCCAATCGAAGATGTCCTATGATATGTGAAAATGTACACACCAACACATGTAGCTCCCATTTATAGCTCATTTATGTGTCTAGCACATTTTTATGTTTCCTATTTCATGAGACCTATATTGTTGAGGCCATGACTTTTAAATCACATGTTAATTGAAGAATTGTTTAAAGTGTCAGAAAAGATCGTAACATGCTCTATCATTATGTAACCATCTACACCAATTATGGCTACTTTTAGGCCATTTCAAAGCCTCTAAGGCCTTCAAAATTGTCTTTGAAACTTTCGTTTGGAATTTTAATACCATCAAACCTAGACATGAGCTTGCAACAAAATTTTATCAGTGTGCTTATTTAGCCAATTCATAGCTTTGGGGAAAAAATTGGACTAATTCATACTCAAATGTAAACTTGTTATAAATAGTTTACCTACGTAAATGCAAGTTTGAGACACAATTCTCTTAACACTCCTTTCTAGCTCATACTAAAAATAATGACCTTTAACTTTAATATACCTATAAACCATGAGTATGACAATATGAACTCAATGTTTCAAACATTTTTTATAAGATGCAAAAACTATATGACATGCAAACAATACTAAACAAAATACAAGAACATGGATAGCCTTGTTTAACACTGATTTTATTATTAATATTCTTACTATATCCAATATTCCTAGGAAACCAAAGTATCTAATTAACATCGATGAGAATATTTTGGAGCTAATGCCCGATAGAATGAATGAATGAACTTGTAGGAGAACAGTTAAAAGAATATGGCAAAAATATTTTGAAAACTTAAATCAAACTGTAAGATGCCAATTAATTGTTGAAATGATTAAAAAATTGAATTTTAGAGAGAATGAAAATTCTAGGCCTAAGATCATCCGAAAGTAATAGTGAAAGAACTATTGTGAGAAATCTATTTGATGCATATCAAAGCTATTGGTTCAAAATCACATACTAAAGATTCTAATGTTACTCAACATGTTATTGCATGAACCATAATGAGCAAGAAAATAAAAAAAGATCGTTGAATAAGAAAACCAAGTAAGTCATTAAGCATAAGTAGAACAACATTATGTAAAGCATTAGATAGGTGGGAGAAAATAGAGGATCCTAACAATAATTCTCTTTGGGTGTTCTCAGGTAGACTACAACGCAAAGTCAAGGTTGTTGTTGATGCAATAAGAACATTAATTGAAACTTTTTGGCATGACAACATAAGGGTTTCACCTAACCAAAGAGATGTTGTTAGAAGGAGAATTGGATCTAAAAATCATGAGCCACATGCCAAACACTATTTGGATATGACAAACAAAATTTTATGAAAGATTCCTTCAAAAGTTTTCTAAAATAAGAATTAGTCAAAGATTTTTAAAAATGCCAAAACCTTTTTATGTTAAGATTAATCATGTATGCACCACGTTTTGTTGTAGGATGCATATTGAATTTTCCATGCACTTTGATATTTATTGTCATATATGTTGTAATTTGCACACTAACGATGTTTTGCAGGAATGCAAAATACAACCACCTCCTAAGTCACCAAGAGATTTTATTTCAAGTGTGTTATGTAAAAGAGATTATGGTTGAAATTATTATAAGATAATGCATTTGAAAGGTTCTTATACTACATGTGGTGGTTTGCAACATTTGCCAAAATGTCTACATTTGGATAGCACACATGAAATTGATAAGAAACTAGTACCTTTTGGAAAGTAAAAGATAGTGACATTTGGGGATAAATATGGAAAAGAATTGAAGAGATGTGAGTTAGTGAAAAATGATATATGTGTAGCTTATTTTATGACAATGTTTAAACAAAAACTAGTTTATGAGTATATAATGCATACAAATAGAGCTCGGTGGTTAGATGAGAAATTCAAGTTATGAAAGGACACATTTCCTCTTGGTACCATTGTCTCTATAGTTGATTTTTCTGAAAATTATACACTACAACCTTAAAATGAAGTGCAATCTATGTATTACCATTCTATACAAGTTTTTATTTTTGTACACATAGCATTCATGCATTTAGATGATATCACAAAAGAGGATAAAAAGGTTGTAAGAGAGTATCGCTTCTACATAAGTGACGATCATACACATTCATCAAAGTTTGTGCAAGGATGCTTTAAATTTTTCTATGATATTTAAAGCGAAAGGAACATACGATACAAGAAAGACATAATATGGTCAGATAATTGCACCCCGCAATTCAAAAATGCAAGTATGTGGGAAAGTGCAAGAAGTTGTGTCCACTTAATGTGGAAGTTTTGGACTTAGTTAAAAAGAGGAAATCGGGCAGAAAGAATGGGAGACGAATCGGGATCCCGTTTATTCTCGGGATCCCAAGCCTAAAACCAAACAGGATCCCATGGGCCCCGAGATCTCAAGCCTAGAACACAAAATGGGATCCCGTGTTAAAAACGAAACGAGATCCCGTGTTGAAATGAAATGGGATCCCGTTTGGAATATATAATTTTTTTTTAAAACTAAATGGGGTTCATTTTTGCCATACAAGATCCTCACTGAAGGAGTGGAGCCCTCCCAGAAATTGTCGGCAACCCGCCTTCAAGTCTTCCAGGTATGCCCAACACCCATTTTTATTCAATAATTCATATTTAGGTTATTTTTTTAGTTAAAAAATTAGATTTTTAGTTTAATTTTTTTTTTTTTGTTAATGATTTTTAGTTTTAAATTTAATTTTTTTGTTAGAAAAAGATGTTTTTTAGCTTGATAATTATTTTTTTCATTAAAAAAGTATGTTTTTAGTTTAAAAACTAGTTAAATTTAGTTTGAATTTATTTTATGAATTGATTAGATTAGGATTTTTTTAAATGAATAAATTTAATAAAAATGTTGAAACCTTGAAATGAAAACAAAACCCAAAAGAAAATCAAAACCAAAACATTTAATTTACAAGATCAAAACAAAAATGAAAATGAAAACCAAAACCAAAAAATTACAACAAAAATGAAAGTATTTAAAACATCTAAATTGTATACAACATACCTGCTATGACCACATAGGATCACATCACGTCCAGCCCCTTATGACCACATATGACCCCATAGGATCAACCATAGTGTCAAAAGGGGTCATGTATGTGGTCCTAAGGGGTCACACATGCACATTCTAATGCACATGTGTGACCACTTAGGACCACATACATGACCCCTTAGGACACTATGCACGATCCCATGGGGTCATACATGTACATGGTCCTATGAGGCGGAACACATGTGTGATGGGCCTTTAGGACCACATTGTTTTCTAAGGAGTTATATATGTGATCCTAAGGGATCACACATGTGTTAGAACACATGTGTGACCCCTTAAGACCACATATGAGCCATATTAACATCCTAACTTAGTTGGGGTATACAATTATACCCTAACTACTAGGATGTTAATTTAGCCCACTCATATGTGGTCCTAATGGGTCACACATGCATGCATGAACTAACTCATGCTTTCAACCCCTTCTATGACAATGTATATGTGTAATATGACCTCATAGGATCACATTGTTCACCTTAAGGGGTCATATGTGGTCCTAAGGGGTCGCACATGTACATTCTAGAACACATGCGTTTATCCCCTTAAGCCATCTCCTATTTTCAAATTCATTCCCCTTTTAAGCCACATTTGTCTTATAATTTAGTTTGAGCCATGTCTATATTAGACCATGAGTTAGAATGCATGCATGTGTTTGATGAGCCTTTACTAGAACCACATTGTGTTTTAATGGGTCATAATCTAGTCCTAAGGGGTTACACATCTGTTAGAACACATGTGTGACCCCTTAGGACCACATATGACTCCTTTTACCATCCTAGTAGTTTGGGTATATTGTATACACTAAGTATAGGACATTAAAAGGGCTCATATGTGGTCCTAAGGGGTCATGCATGTGTTAGAACACATGCGTGACCCCTTAGAACACAAGGTGGTCCTAAAGGCCCGTCACACACATGCCACCTTTTTAACACTTATGTACACAACATGTACCCCTTATGACCCAACTTGACCACATATGATCTCATATATTGTGTACATATGTCCATCCCCTTAAGTCAAGTGTCTTAAATGATTAATTACAAAATTTGTAGATGTTAAATTTAAAATTCCTATTCTAAGTACATGAAATTAACTAATTAACTAATTATGACTATACCCCTTTGAAAACATACTATTACAATCATACCCATTTTAATGTATACTAGGACCTATTAACTATATATATTATTAAATGCCATATATTAAATAGCATAATAGGTCCTATTAACTATATATGAAATTAAGTAATTATGATCAAATTAAATAGAATTACTTGACCAAGTCTACTTTTGAGACACATGTAATTAGGACATGCATGTGTCTTAAGGGGATCCCAGTCGTAATTATTTATTTAAAATGATCCCCTTAAGCCACATGTGTGTCCTATATTTAAAGTAGTTCTTCTTTCCTTTACTTTCCACATACATCCTATAATCTAGGCCTATTCGCTTAAGCCACATGCATCCTAATTAGGCCTATCATCTTAAGCCACATACATCCTAACTAGGCCAATCCCTTTAAGTCATGTGTCTTAAATGATTAATTACAAAATTTGGAGATGTTAAATTTGAAATTCCTATTCTAAGTACATGAAATTAACTAATTACAACCATACTGGCCTCTTAAATAGCATGTAATAGGTCCTATGAACTATATATTCAATTTATTAAACTTAATTATGATCAAATTCAATTTAATTTCAACCATGTCCCCTTAAGACACATGCAATTAGGAAATGCACGTACATCCTATAATTTAGGTATGTCCCCTTAAGCCACATACATCCTATAATTTAGGCCTATCCCCTTAAGCCAAAATTATCCTATTTCTAGTTTGATCCCCTTAAGCCACGTGTCCTAACTTTAGGCCAATCCCCTTAAGTCATGTGTGTCACTTGATGATAAATTACAATAAAATTCATACATGTTAAATTTTAAATTCTTATACATGATCATATTATATGTAAAAACGTGCTTGTTCTTGATTTCATATGTACACATTAATTTTTTTATCATTTATCTGTCTGTAGAGATTGTATATGTATATATGTAGATTGTACATGTTTTAAAATTATTTTTAATTTAAATTCATGTTTTAGTTTCAAAAGTTAGATTTTATATTTTTATTTTATTTTTAATTAAATGTATGTGTACATATGTGTGTGTGTGTGTGTGTGTGTGTGTGTGGAGCTCAGATTACATAAACATCATCACATGGATGTGTTTGATATAGAAGATTTTCTTAGTGCAATAGGGCCTCAACCCCCCTAGATGACCCTGCCCATGGTGTACCATCTCCACCTCCTGACTCTGTTGAGGCTCAATTTCAAGCCATTATTGATGAGAATGTTGTTTTCATACAGGGAAAAGTTAATCAGATCCTTAGAGCACCACATATATCCCCACACATGCACCATTTTGCATCGAAGATGCAAACCATTATTGATGCAGTTAGGTCTATAGATGCAGAGCTCAATTCACATCAAGCATGGAGAGAGGAGAGAAATAAATTATTAAATGCATGTATATTAACTAAGTCAAATTTAATTAAAAATACAAAAATAAATTAACTAAGTCAAATTTAACCAAAAAAATGATGCATACATACCAATTAGGACATGGCTTAAAAGGGGAAATTATTTAAGCAATTGAACAATTTATCATTGAAAAACATCAAATATAGAAATTAAAACTCAACATTTAACAAAAAAAATGATGCTTACCAATTCATTGGAAATCTTGATTTAATTCTAAAGATTCATGAACTCGTTTCACATGCCACCAACAACAAAAAACTACTTTAAGATAAACTTACAACAACAAAAAATAGTTAGATATATATTATATATAGGATTTAAATCTAGGGGGGTGAATTTAAGTTAAAAGTAGGACATGTGGCTTAAGGGGAAATTAACTAATTAGGACATGCATGAGGCAAGATAAAGGTGATGGGCATAATTGGGACGTGACTTAAGGGGATCAAACTAGAAATAGGACATGTGGCTTAAAAGAGGATCATTTGAACTAAATTATAGGACATGGCTTAAGGGGAAATTAATTGATTAGGACATGACTTGGCTTAAGGGGATGGGTGTACAATTGGGACATGTTTCTTAAGGGCATCAAACTATAAATAGGACACGTGTCTTAAAAGAGGATCATTTGAACTAAATTATAGGACATGGGTTAAGGGAAAATTAATTGATTAGGACATGACTCGGCTTAAGGGGATGGGTGTACAATTGGGACATGTGGCTTATGGGGATCAAACTAGAAAGAGAACATGTAGCTTAAAAGAGGATCATTTGAACTAAATTATAGGACATGGCTTAAGGGGAAATTAATTGATTAGGACATGACTTGGCTTAAGGGGATGGGTGTACAATTGGGACATGTGGCTTAAGGAGATCAAACTAGAAATAGGACATGTGGCTTAACAGAGGATGATTTGAACTAAATTATAGGACATGGCTTCAGGGGAAATTAATTTATTAGGACATGAATCGAGTTAAGGGGATGGGTGTACAATTGGGACATGTGGCTTAAGGGGATCAAACTAGAAATAGGACATGTGGCTTAAAAGAGGATCATTTGAACTAAATTATAGGACATGAATTAAGGGGAAATTAATTGATTAGAACATGACTGGGCTTAAGGGGATGGGTGTACAATTGGGAAATGTGGCTTAAGGGGACAAAAAAAATCAGAATCTAGATGGAAGTGCAAAATAGTCAAATTCACATTTTAAATGAATTATATCAATTTAAATCATTTCAAGAGACATGTAATTTTAAAAACAAGTATACGTACCTCTATATATTAAATACTTGTTACATTACATGTACCACAATTGTGTAAGAGATCTCAATAAGGGGATGGACCTATATATATCAAACAATAATATTTAAACCATCTACATGATCAAATGGTATGTAATAAAAACAAATTATATATTTAATATATATAAATATACATTTTATGTATAGATACCTCTTTATTTAAATACTTATTCCATTGTACCATCTGCATCCTATCTTTTTTCCAAAGCATCTATAATTGTCTCATGATCTTCCATTGAAATTGTCCACAACTTTTTATTATTAGTTCTACTGGGATATCTCACTAGTTGTATATTTGTTGCAACAATCAAATGTGAGTAGTTTATTATCTTCTTATGTGTTTCATAATCTTCAAAAGTAGGCAAACCATTATTCCTTATCAAATATCTCCTTATCCAAGTTCCAACAACTACCACTGAACCAGTCAGATAATGAAAACGATCGTTATCTTCTCGAGGATTAACTAGTTTTTATTTAGTCTCAACACATCGAGCCAACCAATATTTTGTTTCCTCTTCATTGTCCTCAGGTGCAACAATGACATACACATGTCCTAGATAAACAAAAAACTAATAAATTATCAAAATTTAGAATTAAAAAAATACAATTTTTAATTTACACTCAATATAAAAAAGTTTGAAACTAATTTTATTAAATGGCCAACAAAATAATAAAAAATGATTACCTTTCTGTACAAGGTTTGAAACATGATCATAATCATCTGATGCAAACAATTTATCATTATCTTCAATTATGTTAATCTAATCTTGTGCTTGAGTAGGAGTCAACGATCTTTGATTCCAATCTCCAACCCATCTAGTATTCTCACATACATCAGAATCACTTGAAAAACAAAACTGACAAAAACATGCAAGTTCGGGCTTATCCATATAGTCCATGTCATGCATTTGAACTCTTAAATGAATGTCATTTTGCCGATCCGCTAATTGTCTCACAGTCAAGTTTTGGCAGAATTTTTTCCTCTTCAACTAACCAAAAGAATCATTGAATTCTAGAGTACACACTTGATCTAGTAGATAAGGTTGTGTTGCAACAATCTACAATTGCACGTGCATCCTTAAATTTCACATTATCTTCAAATTTTAATTTCTCTCTAGCCATAATTCTTTTAACACATGCAACAATTCCATCATGTTTTCCTTTACCATGTCCATCTTAAAAAAAACTCCATATATGTTGGATATTGTTTTCCTTGTGAGCCCTACTTAACCAATAAAACATTCGAGCATTCTTGAATTATCCAGTACAATTATCTGACCATATAAGATGTTTTGTCATTTGGATTCATCTTTCTCTTATATTTCTATAAAATATGTTGAAACAATATTGAACAAACTCTAACGAGTGCATCCTGTTATCACTCACATAGAAATAATACTCCCTTAGGATTTTTCTATAATCCTTTGTGCTATCATCTACGTGTCTATAAACAATATGAACAAAAATAGCAACTTGAGTGGAATTGTAATATTGAGATTGAATTTCCTCTTGTGGCTTAAGAGTATAGTTTTCTACAAAGTCCACCACTGATAGTATACTTCCAACTGGAAATGTATTTCTACATGTGCAAAATTGAGAATCAAGCCATCTAGCATGTTGAGAGTGTGTCACATATTTTGGTAAAATCTTACTTTTAAATTATGACATGATTGCAAATACACTAACCTTCTCTGTGATTAAATCGACACCTTTTCCTATTTTCCCATCCTTTAAGGGATACTCAACATTCTTAAATCTTCTAACATCCACTAGTTGTTGTCCAAAATCAGTTTCACTACTCTCATGCATACACTCTACTAGTGATGAAAAATTAACACAACTAGAACATTCTCCAGAGATACATGAATGTAAATAAAATAATTGCCCATCAATTATTTGACAAAATAAACTTGCTACAAATTCCTTGATTGATTCAGGTGGCATATCAATACCATGTTAGGAGTCCCATAGATACTGAGAGGAGGGGGGGGGGGGGGGGGGGGTGAATCAGTATCTAACCGATAATTAGAATTTCTTAACTTAAAACATGCAGCACATAATACAACAGTGTACTGATATGCAAGAAATAATGCAATAAACAGAATCAAGAATATCCACATGAAAAGTACACCATAACACAAGATGTTTAACGAGGAAACCCGATGTGGGAAAAACTTCAGTGGGATTTGTGACCCACAATATTCACTCACTGGCCAATAAGAGAATATTACTTACAATAGGGGCCTACACATGCAGGAAGGCCAACTACCTAGAGCTCACTGCTCAATGGGAAGTCACACTGACTTACAATAAGGATTATACAAATCCAATAACTTGTACTGTTTTACAATAGCATCTTCAATGCCAGATTCAGTACTAGTTCCTGCTCTGTTCTTTACATATACCCTTGACCTATATTTCACACATTATGTCTTCCTAATATTTTCTTTTCTGCTCCTACCTCACTATATCCTTCCATTACAAAATGTCTACAATGATCTCCTTTATATATAAGAGTCATTTTACAATTTTCCAAGTCAACTTACAATAATAAACAAAATATTGTATAACAAAAATCCTATCGGCCTCTGTGCCTGTATACTTTCTTTCTTCAGTGTCGGTATACTTCTTTTCTTCTATGTTGGTGCTAGTGTAGAGTGTGATTTGCTGATGCCGGTATAATGCCTTTGTCGGTGCCATAAGATTGCAAGGTTGCCATCAATGACAAAACCTTCAATCACATACATTGTCTCATTGGAGTGTGCATATGCCAACAATCTCCCCCTTTGGCATTGATGGCAACACTCATGAGAAATTTCAAAAAGTGTTCAAAAGTGTGCAGTCCAAAAAAAGTTACCAAAAATGTGAGAGCTCCCCCTGAGTGTATGATTCCTGTGTTTTGAACTTTCTCATCCCACTACTCCCCCTTTGGTATCAATGACAATGGTTGTCAAGATGTCAGTAGAGTTTGTAGTTTCAGCTATCCATAAACTCAACCTTGTAGCTGGGTAGTTATAATCTGAAAAAGGTCTCCCAAAATCATGTTTATACTATCCATAAACTTCTTACTATCCTTTATTGTTGTCTCAATTCTCTTCACTGTACCGGTGAGATGCTACAAATGCTTTGCCGGTGTTTTTCTTTCCTGTATTAATGCCTTAGAAATTTCCTTCTACAGAGATGCTAGATAGTCCAATCTTGGACTTAGTTTAGATCTCAAATGTTTTGCCTTATTTATTATCCTTTCTTTCTCCCTTTCCAATTTGATTAGTTCTTCCTCAAAATTTGATATCTTCTCTTCAAAAATTGATAATGTATCAGGTGAGTTGACAAAGCTATCTGCAAGTTTATTTATCTCATCCTGTACCTTGCTCATTTTCTTGTCAATATCTACAGTCAAAAATTTTGTTTTACAAGTATCTTTGTACAAACTTTTTTACTCTTTCAACAAACTACATAATTCCGGTAGAAAGTGTGTCAAAATCTCTATTACACTTCTTTGTTTCCTCATCAAAGAATTTCTGCTTTTCAAATTCTACCTTACCCTTTACTGAATCTTCCTTTATTTTCTCAATGTTCTTTGAGATATATTTACACAATGTATCCAATTGTCCTAAAGATTCTTTGTTATCTATATTACAGTTAGGTGCAATTACCTTCAAAATGGGTATGGTATCATCAATTGCTTTGTAAGCCTGTGAGTTGTAGTCGGTTATTTTCTTGATAGAATCAAGTAATACCTCAGTCATATTTGTTGATTTGTACGCTAATGATGATCCAACAATTTGAGTATTGATGGAAGTTACCAAGCTTGTATTGACCTCTGGTAGGTCAGTTTGTGTCTACATTTCTTTAAGCATTGGTTTTCCTACTTCACTGGTTGCCAGTGGCACTGTTTCCTTATGTACCTATTCTAGTTGTTGTTGTTCTGGAACCTTTAGCTCTATTTTTTTCTTTGTAGGTTTTATTTCCTCAGTCTATGACTCAGTCTCTACCTTTTTCTCTTTATCATTTGTTGGTTTATTAGTTTCCCCTGCTACCGAAGGCTCACTAGCCATATTTGACTTTTCAGTTGTATCTTTGTCTACTACTATGTTGATCTTCTGAGTATCAACATCCACAGTATATAGGACTTCAGAATTAGGATTATTATCCTCTACATCCATACTCTTAGCTGCCGGTTGATCTTCAGTAGTTGTTGTTTTCACCGGTGGAGTATTTAAAGAAGGTGGGGGTAAGTTGTCTTTAACTTTGATGCTTGGTGGTCCACCAACTTTACCTTTCCCTTTGTCTCTGTCTTTTTGATATACCTTTATAGGTTTAGGGTTCCTGTACTCTTCTTGTTTTTCTTTTTCAACTAGGAATATATCCCATCCATCTTCTGTTTCCTCTGTCACTTCATTAACTCGTTCTGCCATTAGTGAAATATTCCGGTGTGCAGTAGAGAATACTAATCGGTTGGCCTTTGCAATCGGATCATCAATTTCCTTTGGAGAGTTTACCGAATATACAACAAGTAACTTCTCAATTTTTATTTTCTTATCCAATTCTATCACTACCTATCTTCTTGCCTCAAGTCTTTTGAATAATTCATCAGGAATTTCATTTACTACTTCCATCAAAAATTTCTTGTACATGTCCATATGTAATATATCACTGTTCTCAACTTGCTCTTTTTCATTAGGTGTTAGAGTGTCATATATTTTCTCTATGTTCTTCAGTTTACCTTCCTCTGTGATTTCATTTAACAGTATATCAAGAGGGGCCAAATCTTTGTTTGTCCTTTTCTTCTTCTTAGGTGTTAGTTTCTTCTTTGGTGTGGCCTTTCTAACCGGAGATCTCACTGCTTGTTGTTGTTGCCTTGTCCTCCTAGGTAAAGGTGTGGTTGCCGATGAGGGATCTCTTTTCCTTACAACTCTTTTAAAAGTTGCAGGCATGTCACTTCCTAAAGAAGTACCTACCGATGATAGGTGACTTTCACGCTGTGGAGCTACTAACTCATCCTTTGTTATGTCGGTTTTCTTCAATACATCTTCCTTAATGGCTTTTGCTTGTCTGGATCCTTTCCTCACAACTGCCTCAACCTTTTTCACTCTTTTCTTTGATTGAATTTGGCTTTCTATGGTTTCAGCACTACTAAATATTTCTTCTTTTGGTTCTCTGGGGGCTTCTAGAAGTGCTTTGGCATATGTTTCAACTATGTGATCATCTGTTTCATATCCCATCTCGGTTACCCAAACTATCCTTGGGATTACTGCTTCCATCCAGATTTCATCTTTCTTGATGACAAAGAATATATCATCTTTGTATTTGTCTACAATCTTCTAAGATAACCTTACTCTTTTCTTCATTTAGGTTTTTAATGCTTGGAAAAAGTCATTAATATTGCTTTCCTTGTTCTCACCCATGTTATAGAATAGTTCAGTCAATTGTTTTCCTACCGGTATGTCATATCCAAGTTCTTTGTAACCTATACCAGGAACCTATTTTGTTATGTGTAGCATTAGGCATACTAACATATTTCCAAATCTGAAAGTTCCTTTCTTGTCCTTCTTGATCTTTCCAAGATTGTCAATTAGTTCATCCTTTAACCATTCACATATGTCAATTTTTGCATTGTCTATTACCATATCATAAGCACTCTTAATGCATAAACTTGAAACTAAATTAAGTCTATTAGCATGAGTTGCTTTATACCCTAATATCATACTAGTGAATCTCACATTGATGTCTTTTACATCATTAACCCTTAGAGACCTCTTGTCAAATGTTGCACCAGTTAGGTTTATAACTAGGTCATTGGAAACCTTCTTGGTTTTATCTGGTCTCTTACCAGTGGTCGGTAACCAGGTGACAACTTTCATAGCTTCCTTGGTGATCTTATGGATTGCATCTAACAAGAAAAATTCTCCATGTACCCTGCTTAAAACTATCCTAATAACATCCTTTAGAAATTCAGGAATGCTAAGGATCTCTGTAAATCCTAGGGTCTCAATGATTTTGTGTTCATCCTTTACATTTTCGGTATCATCACATATCATGGTTTTATACATGGTTTTGATTTCCTCATCTCCTAACTCTTCAATGTTATAGTGGATGTACATTCGGGGGTCTTCAGCATAAACAACTCCCTTAGTAATTTGAGAAAAAGCACCTAAGCTATCATCCTTCTTTTCTATCTCGGGAACTAACTAAAATATGGGCCTAGGTCTTTTTATTACTTCAACAACAGTAGGGTTTGCTATGTATTCAATTGTAGAGGTGGATGCCATGATTAAATACCTTTTACTACCTTGGATGGATGATTGCTTGGAGTGTGCTTGCTTCTTGCTTGAAATGCCTTAGCTCGGAGTCTTCGCGCTCTCTAAAAATTTGAAATCTTGGTGAAATGAAATGGAGCCAAAACCTTAACTTTATAGTGTCTTTTCGCCATCTACCACATTAATTGTATGCCAGTTAAGTATTCACTTAACATTGTTTGCCAGTAATAAGTAATTTTGAATTTCTTATCTCTAACAGAGGGAATAATAGCACATGTATCAATAGATTGTCAAACCCTCAAGGAAATTTTCTTCAATTGGATGAAGAACTTCCTACCGGTGGAGCACTGCTCTATCCTTCTGGTGAAGTATCACTTTGTCCTGCTAGTGAGGCATTGGTTTGTTCTACTGGTGGAGGAGTATTCACAATATTTAGATCAGCTTTTCTAATCCATTGTTTTGAGAATTCTTGCTTAACCTCTTCAACTTTTTCTTTACCTTTCAAGCTAGCACTTTTTTTGTCTACCGGTGTTCCTTTACTTCTACAAAATTTAGCAATATGCCCAATCTTGTTACATGCATAACAAGTTACATTATTTTTCTGAATAGCTTTCCCAAAACCTATGCCAGTTTGTGTTCTGCATTGATTAGATAAATGTCCAAATCTTCCACAAACATAACATCTCACATTCATTTTGCAGTTTTTCAGAGTTATGACCAACATTGTTGCATTTAGAACATTGATCGGTGGGTGTGTTGATATTCTGATAATTTCTAGATCTACGTTCAATTGCTCTATGACCATACTTATTACAGTTAAAGCATTTTCCATTGAATTTATAAGCATTAGGTTGTCTAACCGGTTTGTTGTGATCCTGAGTATTTGCAGTACCACAGCTTTCAACAACTTCAAAGCCAATTCTAGAAGTGTCACCTTTAGGTTTTTGATCCTTCAGTAAGGCGCCAAGTTCCTCTAAGCTTTTCTTGAATTTTTCTTTGTGTTGATTTGCAGTTTCCAGTTCTTTTTCCAAGATTTCTTTTTGTCTCATCAGTTCATTTGATTCATTCTGTGTATGCATCAGATCTATCTTCAACATGTCATTTTCATAGCTAAGTCTTGTATTCTCATTTGCTGCATCACTTAGTCTTCTGGTCAATTCTTCTTCATTCTTCTTCATGTCTTCAATCTCTTTGCAAAATCTCATAGTCATGTCCTGCATTTCTTTTTTTTTGTCATGTTCTCTTGTTTCAACTTGCTTATCATATCATTAAGTGATTCCTTTTCATCATTCTCATTTTGCAATTTTTCACAAAGTTCTCTTCTCTTATTTCTTGCAACAGTAAAATTTTCTTGAAGTGCCTGAATCATATCCTGAGTTGCTCTTAAATCATCTTCTAGTTTGATATTTTTCAATTTCTCTGCATCATAGTCTGTAAGAGCTCCTTCAAGTTGCTTCATCAGATTTTCCATCTTTACTGGTGTCAAGATCTTCCTCAAGCTGTTAGGCTTCTGAAAATAGAGGACTAGGCTCTGATACCAATTGTTAGGAGTCCCACAGATACTGAGAGGGGGGGTGAATCAATATCTAATCGGTAATTAGAATTTCTTAACTTAAAACATGCAGCACATAATACAATAGTGTACCCGTATGCAAGAAATAATGCAATAAATAGAATCAAGAACATCCACATGAAAAGTACACCATAACACAAGATGTTTAATGAGGAAATCCAGCGTGGGAAAAACCTCAGTGGGATTTGTGACCCACAATATTCACTCACTGGCCAATAAGAGAATATTACTTACAATAGGGGCCTGCACATGCAGGAAGGCCAACTGCCTAAAGCTCACTGCTCAATGGGAAGTCACACTGACTTACAATAAGGATTATACAAATCCAATAACTTGTACTATTTTACAATAGCATCTTCAATGCCAGATTCAGTACCGATTTCTGCTCTATTCTTTACATATACCCTTGACCTATATTTCGCACATTAGGTCTTCCTAATATTTTCTTTTCTGCTCCTACCTCACTATATCCTTCCATTACAAAATGTCTACAATGATCTCCTTTATATATAAGAGTCATTTTACAATTTTCCAAGTCGACTTACAATAATAAACAAAATATTGTATAACAAAAATCTTGTCGGCCTCTATGCCTGTATACTTTCTTTCTTCAGGGCTGGTATACTTCTTTTCTTCTATGTCGGTGCGGGTGTAGAGTGTGATCTACTGATGCCAGTATAATGCCTTTGTCGGTGCCATAAGATTGCAAGGTTGCCATCAATGACAAAACCTTCAATCACATACAATGTCTCATTGGAGTGTGCATATGCCAACATACCACATTCTTGGATAACCATGTTACTATGCAAAACACGACATATGTATCAAAAAATATCATAATAGTATTGAAATTGCACATGCATTTTACAACAATAAGAGACTCTTTGCTTATTAATTTTCACATACCAGGGCTTGCATTTTTCAAAGGATCTTTGACTTATAGTTAAATTTCCTGGTAACAAAACTTCATCCAAAAATTTTCTATAAAATTCAGTTTGAGTTGTGTCTAATAGGTGTTTTGGATGGGGGTCACGAATTTTAGACCCCACTCTCAACTTTAGAACATCTATAGCATTAGATGATACCCTTGTATTATCATGCCAAAACTTTTCAGCCAAAGATTTCACTTCACTATTCAATTTCATATCTAACTTGCGAAGTCTACCACTAAAACTCCAACTTTGGTTGATTGGATGACTTTCAATACTTTCTTTTCTTTTAGCTTCTCTAACGCATGTTTTAGGATGCATCTTTAAAATTCCACTAATGTTGCTTACCATCCTTTTATTCAAGGTTTCTTTATTGACTATGGTAGTTGTTATAGCTCATCGCACCGCATTCTTATAGCTCATCACGCCACATTTAATGACACTTTCAACAGTAGACATAACATGCTTAACAAATTCATCTTTTTTTGATGGTTTCACATAGATGCCTATTTTTTTCATCACTTTTGTCATTTTCCACATTCTCATGAATTGCATCATAAGTTGACATTGAATTGCAAGTTTTTTTTGATAAAAAAATTCTTTGTATATTCTATTGGCATATGTTCTTATCTGTCTCCAAGAAATCTTACTAGGAAGATTATCCAGAACCTTTTTTTCAATTTTTATAAAAAAGTGTCCCTGATCTTCAACAATTGGAGGATTTTCATTTTCCATTTTGAATGTTTGTCTCTTCCATTGTTGTGGATCTAGAAGCATCAGGATTATTCATTTGTCAAAACCTCATTCTTCTATCCCTTTGATGTTTGGCCTCCTTCTCTCTTTCTTCTTGAATTTCCTCGACAGTGAATTCCCTCCTTTGTTTCTTCTTCTAACAATGTTTAGACCCCATGACTAAAAACTTATGCAATAAATGCCATCTTCAAAAAATGGATCTAAAATTGCAACAAAAGAGCATCCAAAGGACAACTAAATCATAATATATCATGTAAAAACTCGCACATTTGAAAACATGTTTTATTATGTTAAATGATCACTTATTTATACAATTCCGAAAAAAAATTTAATGAAGAAACAAAACAGGGGATCCTGTTTTCAACATGGGATCGCATTTTAATTCAAAACAGGATCCCGTGTTGTTTTTTTATTTTTAAATAATTTGTAATTTAGAACAAGATCCTGTTTTGGATACGGGATCTCGTTTGTTAAAAAAAGGTTTTTGGGGCCTACTTGTAGGTTTGGAATTAGGCTTGGAAAATGGTTCGGAAAGCCGAACCTGAGGCTTGGAACTGGTTTGACCTGCAATTTCAAGCCCAAATCAAGATTCATACAAAAACTGACTTAAAAATATATCTAAACACCTAATTTTCAAAAAAAAATTAAACAACAAAAACCCATTATAGTACACATTGTCTAGATTCCAAATATATATTTTCTTAAGAGAATGGATCAATATTTTTAATTTTAAAATAATTTTTAATGAAAGAGGTCCATAAACGTGAAATAACATGGTTTTATAAAATTTTAATAACTTTTTTGTCTTTAATTTTTTTGAAAAAAAATTATATGGCATCAAACTATAGACAAATATATATAGTTTTTAAGAAAAAAAATTAAAAAATGTTAAGTTTAGGTCAAATTATGCTTGTCGTACACATGGATTTTTCAAAACAGTGATTATGCCCAGTTAAAAAATAACAAAAAATTATATATAAGGAAAAAAATTACAAAAAAGTAACCTCATCAAAGGTGAGTGAGTTATAGATATTTTCCCAAAAGGATAAAGAAAAATAATTTCATTTAGGTCAAATTATGCTTGCCGTACATGGGCATGGTTGGTCCTAAGAAGTGACTTTTAAACTATAGGTTTTACTAATACCTATTCAAACTTCATTTATAAGATCCGGGTATTAAAATAGATTACATATTTGGAAAGTAGACTTTGAGAAATACATTTTCTATTACTGAATTTTTTAAAGAATCATTCTTTAAGTGTCTCAAATATTTAGGTCAAATGGGACAAAATCGAAAAAAAGGGAAAAACTTCCACTTTTTGGCCAAAAAGTGAACACAACTTCTTGTAGGCACCCATGTTCTACTGGTTGAGTAGGATGTATGTGACAAGCGGTGTACAACATTTTTGGATTTTCACTAAGGATAGGAATGGAAAGGGAGAGCATGATGGTGCAGGAGCATGCGTAAAAAGAGCCCTAGCTAGAGAAGAATATAAGTACAAAGGTGGTGTTGAGTTGACAGATGCAACAACAATTGTGGGATGGTGTGACTCTACAATGGGACTAGGTAATGCGTGTACATCAATGGTTCATAGATATTTTTGGTATCACCGAATCTAACATTGAAAACTATCAAGATTGTTGTACAGTTGCAGGATGCAATGACATGCACTAATTTTGAAGTTAAAATGCAAGTTCACCGGTAATATATACTAGACAAATTGTATGTTTTTTTCTTTTCATGTATGCATTTTTTTTGGGAAGAATGTGGATTAAAAGAGTGAGTTGACAAATGGTCTTGTAGATAGTTGGTTCCCATTGATACCTTTCAAATTCCCATAAAACTACAGTTGAACCAAATGGAAGCATCAGTTGATTTCGATCATGTATCCGACCTAGTGGAACTAGGTGATTTTTTGGGTAAATTTTATTGCAGGAAATTTTTTTGGCTCATTTTGTTACATCAAACATTATTTTTGGTATTAATTATCATTGTATAATATGCAGGTCATATGTACACAGTTGTTGCAAAAGAGGACAATGAAGAAGGAACACATTGATTTTTGTGTCATTGTATTGAGCCTAAGAGAAAATTGACAACCGCAATCATTGATGGAGAGGGTATTGAGTCTCTTGTAGGGTCTGTTGTCATGACAGGAATGTGGCTTAGGAGATACCCTATCAATTATTCTAATGTTTGGTTGTTCAAGGACTTTGAAACACACATACATATTCTTCATTTCTCCAACCTTGTTGTTGCAACAAATATTCATTTGATTGTGGTATACCTCATAACAATATTTTATGGAAAGTTAGTGAATCTAACCACGAGGAAATACTTGACACAATATGGGTTAGATATGATCCAAAAGTCTCATTTGATTGATTCTATGATTCAAAGTAGAATCATTTTGAGAATTTTGTATATATCATTGGCGAATTGTTCTATATTCATTTTTTGTATATATAAATGCCCATGAGCTGATTTGTAAATATATAGGGGCATAATTTTTTATATTTAAATGACCATGAGCTGATTTGTACATATTTAGATGCTAAATTTTGTATATTTAAATGGCGATGAGCTGATTCGCACATATTTAAATACCCAATTTTGTATAAAACCCATGAGATGATTTGTAAAATGTTTTTTTGAATATATGTGACTACATTGTGAATATCTTAAGAATTTTGTGTTTATGTGATATGATAAGGTCAGTCATGACCATTCTTGATTATACTTCAAGTTGCTTCAACCCACCAATGACACACTCCTACTCCGCAAATCCCATCCAATCATGGAATGTGCTTTAAATAGGTCACAACAACATAGATTCACTCAAGACCAAACATTTCAGTCCCAAATACCATACCAACTGACCATTACCAACCTTCAATTGCTTTCTATAATCATGTGCCCAACAAGAAGATAATGGGTTTTCATCCAAAAAACCTTTTGTCCAAGTTGATACCACTGCAGCCTTTTGTCCAAGCTTCATCCAAAAAACCCCTGCCATCTTTATATCCTTGGGTCTAAAACTCTCACCAATCTGGTTTCACTATCATTTGGGGTAGGATATTGTGGTATAGTACATTTGAACAATAATGATGGGAAAGAGATTGGGCTGGCCGGGTTGGTTTTGGCATTGAGATAAGCCACATTTGGAAGTGGGAGTTTTGGCTTTTCCTGTGGTGGGTTTGTAGCTAGAGAGCTTAGGAAGGAAGACTTTTAGAGGTGTATGGGCCACGACTCTGGCATTAGCCCTAAAAATTGTGAATGCACATTAGTTGTTGATGCCATTTGCTTTGGCTATGTCTTTCCAAGTTACAATAAATTATATATATTAGTCTTGACAAAATGTTGTTGCAACTGCCCTGGGGCTAGGATAGGTCGACACAAATTTTTCCTATTGGGAATTTAGGAAGGAGAGCAAAAATTAGGAATTTGGATTGTTTGAAGCAGGCTAGAAGAGAAAAAATCCTTTGGAGAGACAAAGTGAGAATATAGGAGAGCTAGCAGTTTTTTGCTTGCCTTCCTTCTCCCTCTTTCTCTCTATTATATTTCTTCCTCATATTAGAATAGTTTGTTAGGAATGGGGTTGTAGAGGGTGCCATGATAGTAACAGGATTAGAAACAGCTGACAAGCATTTTGGGATGACTCAAAAGATAACCAAGATAGGTCATTGTAGATAAGCCTCATTTAACCTATAAGTTCAAACAAATCAATAATATGTGTCCTGGATTGAGAGAATCAATTCGTCAAAGTTTGACAATTTTTTGGAATGAGGGCACTTGAGAGATCACACCAATAGGGTATGGCTCTCCATGTTCTGATGCATTGGAAGACACACCAAGAGCATTCCTAGCATAAACCCTCCTACTCAAACATGCTTGTGATGTTGGTTTGTACCCATGACAAACAAAATCAAATCTAGCCTATCTTGCAAATTTGCATTGCATGCAATTGACAATTTTAGTAGGTGAAAAAATGATACCATTTCAAAATGGCTCTGATTCATCAAAAACTGAGATAGATCATTGTAGACGAGTCTCATGTGACCCTACAGGTTCAAACAGATAGATCATATGCATCCTAGATTGTGAGAAACTATCTGTCAAAGTTTGACAATTTTTTTACTCAGGGCACTTGAGAGATTGCACTGGTAGGGTATGAATCTCGATGTTCCAGCATATTGGGAGGCATAACAAGAGCATGCCTAGCATAAAACTTCCCACCTAGATGTACTCATGATGTTGGTTTGTGCCCATGATGAATGGAATCAAATCTAGCCTATCTTGCAACTTTGCATTGTATGCCATTGACGAGTTTTGCAGCAGGTGAAAAAATAGTACAATTTGAAAATGGCTTTGGGTTGTCAGAAACTAAGATACATGATTATAGTTGAGCCTCACGTGACCCTATAGGTTCAAACAAATGGATCACATGCATCCTGGATTGCGAGAAATTGTTAGCAAAGTTTGACATTTTTTTGGACTCAGTGCACTTGAGAGATTGCACCAGTAGGGTATGTTTCTTGATGTTTTGACTCATTGGGAGGCACAATAGGAGCATACCTAGCGTAAACCTTCCTAGCCAGACACACTTGTGATGTTGTTTTGTTCCCATGACAAAACTTTGACAATATTGACAACTTTGACAACACATGAGCAACTTTGATAGCAATTGAGCAACTTTAACAATAATTGAGTAACTTTTACATATTTTATCCAAATGACCCCAAACTTTTGTAGATGACTTCAAATGATCATTAATGGTCCCAAACCACCTTATTTAGATAAAACAAATGGAAAACAAGACAAAAGATAAAGTTTGACCATTGCGAGCATGAGGGTGCTCTCGCATGACTCACATTGACAAATATAAACAAAAAGAATCAAAAGTGTCCAATGATCATTACCATGGATCAAATTTGACTATTACCATTGAATTTCATTTTGATTGAGACAAGGAGTTTTGTAGGGTTAATTCAATATTTTAGAAAGATTATCAAATCATATTCCATAATTGCAATGCTTTATATCATAGATTTTTGTTGTGTATATTCATATTGTTTTTGATTAAGGTAAAAATAGGTTTTTAACGGGCCTCGAAATCCTTTACAAAAGAACCTTACAAGATGAAATAATTAAGCAACTAGAAGGAACAAACCCACAAAAAACCAGTGAAGAAACTAGAGAAAACCAACAAAAACCCCAAAAAACCAACAAAAACTGAATAGACCTGACAAAAGGAGCTATTTAATATTTTTTAGGGCATTAGACAAGTCATTGCTAATCCCATACAGGCCTTTGATATTTTCCCTAAGACTAGGGATCTCCTTAGCAGACGTAGCAATAACTTTCTCAACACTCGCTCTAGTTCTCTTTCCAGCTCCACCTGGAGTAGCTTCACCACTTCCAATCTCGATAGCAGCTTCATCCATTTTGAGGTCCACCACCGGTTTGGGAGAATTGGAAGAATAAAGGACCTTCAAGATATCCTCAAGGTTTTTAGTGACAACAGACAAGATATTCGGGATAATACCCAATAGGTTTTTCATCGACACTTTCCCTTCCTCCAGCAACTTAATCTGAGCAGCCATTTTATTAACTTTCTCCTCCATTTCCTTCTTCCACTGCTCCTGATCCTTGTCGTCTTCCTTCCTTTTGTCATCCATTCTGTATCCCATTTTTCTCCAGTTTCTTCAAAAGTTCATAATTTCATCTATCATAACCCATTCTAGCCTCAGTAAGTTTTTTAAGGTTATCCAAGAATAACCCTTCACCAGCGCTTTCCTTTTCCTCACTCAAATGATCCTTTGCCATATCCTTCTCAGGTTCCTTGTTCTTCTTCTTCTCAGAATTAAGATCTTTTTCCTCATTATCCTTGTCATCCACATTCACCATGGGTTGGCTACTATCATTGCCGAGGCTACCACTATGAATTAGGCTATCATTATCGGACTCATTCTCACCTTCTTCATGCTCTGCTCCTGTTTCCTCATCTTTCTAGTTGTCCTCACCCTCTAATTCATCCATTTCCATTTCACTACCCTCTTTACCAATTTCCTCTGTGTCATGCTTATCTTCATGGACTTTCATCCCAATGGCACTCTTGCTTTTTTCCCTCGAGGTAGCCTCCTCCTTGCTATGTTCCCCTTCCTCCGGCATTCTCTTACCTTTCCTTGGAGAAGCAAATAACCTCTTGTTTTCCAGCATGGCAAGAGTTTTATAGTGCTCATAAATGAGAAACAAAAGCCCACAATGGAGAACCGGATTCGAGGGATTCTTGTTGTGTTTATTGAGAGACCTGGAAAGGGACCTGAAGAGATAGTAGGGCAGGGAAACCCATTTCTCATGTCTAAAGTGGTTTAATAACACAAAGTGATAAGTGTGGGCCCTAGAAAAGCATCCCTCAATAGTTATATATTCCATTATGGCATTCAAAACCCAACCCCAGATTTTCTTGATGTTGGAGGCTTCGTAATAACCCCCTGTGGCTTTTCCAATTTTAGCCCTCTCCTTTTTCTTACGCGGGAACAAATTTACCACATTATTGGAAACCTTGAGATCTCTAAAGAAATTAAGCCTAGACTGGGGCATACCTATCACGGTCGTGATGAGGCCCGCGTCCAATATGAACCCAACATCATAGATTTTAAAGGACCCATTACACCAATTTTTCAGTGATTTTGGAGATAGTGAGATTAACCCTACCCTTGTCATAATCAACTAGCTTCTCCATGAAACTAGTGAGGGAACCTTTTTCCAGCTTCACCCAGACTTTGGGCATGTCCTTCCATCTGGATGTGTTGTCTAGTTTCTCCCTCCTTAAATCTCTTCCCATATTTAAATTCAGACTTTCACCTCTGTTCTTCTGCAAACTCAAAACTTTCTTCTCGTTGTCGCTCAAGATTTTGAAAAAGATGACCCACAAAGTGTGTGAAGTGATATTATATTTGATTGGGATTCTGCCACTTTGCTAGGTAATCATAACCTTTCCATAAAAGCATAAATTAATCATATAAGCTATCATGATTATGCAGTCCTTCTCTCCCTATAAATCTATCCTTTTTGAGGAGCTCTTTAATACTCATATTAATATCTTCCCCATGCCAAATTATTTGAGAATCAGAGTTAACTCCTATGTTCGCCAGATAGTCCGCCACCATATTTTTCTCTCTATAGGCATGTTTAGTGATGATAGGTTTAAAACTAGCAATGATTTCCCTAGCTTTAAAAATAATATTTTCAATAGACCACGAAGGATCGGTTTCCCCCTTTGAACACTTAATAATATTAAGTGAGTCTCCCTCAAGCCATAATTTATCATAATTTAGGTCCTTAGCTATTATAAGAGTGTTCAGTGTAGCAGAAGCTTCAACAAAATGACTGGTTTGACTCCCCAAAGGACATGCAACCGCCACCAGGCAACTTCCCACAAAATTCATATTGTTGATTACATAAGAAAATATTCATTTAACTTTATAAAAGGGCAGCCACCAAATACACCGAATAGTTTGAGCAAAAATTAACTGTATCAATTATAAATAATCATTTATATATATCAAAATGCACAATAATCAACACAATGAACGAATTCTATATGTATCAAATATGCCTATCAATATATACAAAATGCACAATAATGAACATAATACACATTTATTGGATAAAATATCAACATTTATATATCAAAAATGGTATATATGCCAAGTCAATACAAGTTTTACAAAAATGTGGTATATGCCATGTCCAAATCAATATACAATAAAAATGTAGAATATATCTACATTTATTGGCCATTCAATGACCACAACTAACACTATATGATCCTATACTTGTGGTGGATCATCAAAATCAAGCCTCTTTGATGCAGTACGTGGCTCTGTAGATGGCCGCACAACCCTAATTCAAAAGCCAAGTTAGAATCCTTTTGTAGAAAATAGTTCACAATTATCAACATCACTATACATTTAACCATAATTTCTTTGCAATTGAAATGTAGATTACCTCATCTGCTAATCTAGGATCGACTATCTTCTTTGTCTTCTCCTTGTCACTCTTAGGAGTTTTCTTGAACAGAAACTTCAAAGGATCCAATTTATGGTCGAACCGCGAAGGGGCCTATTGTAGATTAAATACAATTAGTACAATGTACTAACATATGCAAATTAAAAATACTAAAAATCTAAAATATAGAGAACAAAAGTATATCGGAGCCTCAGATGCTTCTCTAATAGACCGAGGAGTGCTCACCATTGATGGAGAAGATGTGGCTATTACCTATAGGAAAAATTATTAAAGGTTAAATAAAATTAATATAATGATAAGTATTATAGTTTAAATACAATTAATGCAATATATAAAAAAAAAGTGTACTAGAGCCTAAGATGCTTCTCTAGTACACGGAGGAGGGCTCGCCATTGATGAAGTAGCTATGTATATTTCCTGTATGAAAAATGATAAGAATATAATTTATCACAAGTTCACATGTACTTGTGCATATAATCATGAAAATAAGAAAATAAAGTAGAGATGCATGCCTTTGCCCTCACTCGATCCTTAGGCATATCAAGTGCATTCAAGAATTCTACAAAGACCAATGGTGGCTATATATAAATCAGACAAAAAACACTAATCAATCTAAAAATTGCAACTAATACAATTTCAACCTTTTCAAACAATTGTACAATTAAAAATATGTTCAATTACCTTCTTCCCAAGTTCAGGCATCGTCGAGGATTTCTTTCATTGAGGACGAGGCCTAGACACAAAGGGGTACCCTAAAATAAATAAAATTAACACAAGAGATATTAGTAGATTATATTAAACATAATTCAACAAATCTAAAATTAAATTACTTTTATGTTCCATCAAAAGAATACATAAAATAAGGTGTACAAAATATGATACCGCATAGATTTGTAGGCAAAAAATGATCACCGAGAGAGTGACATCATCAATGTGGGGCATTTGGTCTCTTGTCGACCCCTACAAAACAAAAAATTGTCAAGAATTAAAGAGAGTTAGTTTATCTTATAATTTTTTTTGAATTCAAAGTACTATTCCATTTTAACATGTCATAAAATTTATACCTTAGGCATCGAACTTGCAGCTGCAATAACTACGAGAGGAATATTAGATGGTGTATTAACACTTGCTGCTACATCTTGAAATGCATATTGTTTGTATCAATTTAAATCAATCTATACATAAAAAATAATTTATAATTACACATTTTAAGTGATGAGAAATAAAATTTTATGAATTCAAATCAACACACTTGTGTCTACGGCTGACTAGCAAATAACATGTCCATCAATTCATCCATCAGTGCCACATCCTTAGTCGTATGTGTCTAACATCTACTCTCACAAATCGTGCATAGATGGGACATTGAACGATCTGCAATGACCTCAACATCCATCCTTGTGCATATGCCTAAGCAAGTGGGATACACATGCTCAATGGGTTGACCAATGCCAACTGCCTCAGCTAATGGATCATCGTTCGGGCTAAGAGGGTGTGCTAACTATGTCCCATGATGGATGATCACATCAGCCAATGTTGTGGCCACGTGAAGAGTCTATAGCTCCATCGACTCTTTCAGGTCTACTGGGACTGTCGCATGCACCTTTGGGTTTGGGTGCTAGGGGGTGGCAATTCTATAGGTCTATTACCCTATGGGGTCTAGGTCTATCTTGGGCAGAGCCACCACCTCTACCATGGAATTCCCTCATATCAAAATAATTAGGCCGCTTATTGAGGCAAAACTCACAATATACTTTCCTCAAAAAATATAATCGAACCTCAAAATTAATACAAGGTGGTTTGTCAAAGACCATCCACCACTTATTCAAAAAAAGATTATTCATCTACACATTGGTTCACTAATGTATGGGAAACCTCTTTGCGTTAAGAGGTAAGGACTCACCAATTCTATGATCAACAAAAAGAGCACATATTTGTGCTTTACTTATGTTTTTTCTTTTCAATGCGTCATATGATAACCCATCAGCATAATAAGTGCGACACCTAACCCTATAGTTTCCCCATTTCGTAATCTGACTTGAAACTGCAATGGTACCACTAGACAATGTTTCTAGGATAGTGGCAAGGGATAAATGATGCTCAAGCTCAGATGTTTTCAACCTATTAATCACTCTAGTTATTTTAGTAGTGTTTTGCCCTAACTGATTAAGCAAATCCTCTTGTTTAGTTGTTGTACGATCTAAAGGATGAGTTGGAGGTGTATCATTAGGGTTTTTTTGTGGTTATGGATTTTTAGAATCTGATATTGGTAAAAAAATAAAATCAAAATCAACGAATTTAAATTGAAAACGTAAATAAAATTTATCAAATGTGTAAAAAAAAAAAAAGTGTAACCAACCTCTTTCCATGGCATCTCGGTGTAAAAATATGTATCCCATGTGTGGTTTGCAACAAAAAAACCTAAAACTCACTCTCGACTACGAAAGAAAATAATACAGTTGACTGTCAATTTTTTTTTTTATTGATAGGGACCGCATATGCGGTCCTTTAGGAACTAAAACTGCATACGAGGTCCTAGATCCTAAAGGACCGCATATGTGGTCTTATTTCCTAAAGGACCACATATGGAGTTTTCTCCCTTTAGGTTCTGACACAACAAACCTAACCGTGTACGGGGTTTTTTAAAATTTTAAAAACAAGAATGCGGTTTCTTATTTTTTCAACATTTTTTTTGGTGTGTGTCCACTTTTTTGCATGCCATCTTGGTGCACACACTCAATATTGTCATGCCTAAGTCATTTTCCTTGGAAATAGGGCAATCTCTTTCAGCTATAGCTTTGTTCTTTTCTACTTCCAAGTAAGCAAATGTATGCTTAGAAGTGTGGAATCCTACAAATGAGAAACAAATCAAGGACACCAATAAAACATTATATTAGAGGTTAGAATCACAAACAAGTTAGTGAAACAAAATATCTCAAACCATCTCTTTGTTCTCTATCTCCAAGGATCCTTCAAATCAAGGCGGCTCTCAGCTTGGAAGAGAACTTGATCTCTAGGATGAATACCTAAAGAACAAGGGATGATATGATAAAAGATCTAAATGCAAGTGCAACTAAGATCTTTGCATGTGAATGGATATTCAAATTATAAAATGATATGGTGCAAGATGATGAGATTGATATGAACCTAAACTAGCATGAAAATATTATTTAAGATGAAGCTAATATGAATGTTGTCCTAACATGATGATTCTATAATAATACTAAGATGTGATAAAGAAACTAATATGATATTAAAAATGTGATTGCTATCTAAAATACTTAAACTTATGAGAGAGGCAAATGCAAATTCTTGATAACCTAGATGAATAAAAAACTTGAATTATGAATAATGAAGGAAATGAAGCCTATTTATAGAAGAAATGGGGAAATGAAGGGTTGAGATTGAGTAATCTTAACAAGGGTCAAGATTGAAATTTATTCAATCCTTGTGAGGTTTTCAATCCAATCCTAGTTTGACCCAATGTCATCCTAAGGAGGCTTGAGAGAATATGTAAGAGGCATTAAATGACTATGAAGACATTGTGGTTACCTTAGGAGATAAGGTTATGGTGTAGTTACTGGATAACTAGAGGATAAAGCTTTTACCCAAAGGGTAAAATCTTGTGCAAGAGTTAAAAGGATGACCAAGGTCAATGCAATGAACTCCTGATGAGACCCCCAGGTTAGATGAGGGTTGAGTTAGAGAGAATGTCTCTAATCATGTGTTAAGATTGAGTTAACCATTAATGGTTTGGAAGACTTTGAGGGTTAACTTGTTGGAGACATCAAGCCTTCAATGCATTTCAAAGACTTTGAGTCTTTTGTGAGAAGTGACATTTCTTAGGGAATGTGCAAATGATTGGGGAATGGTTTAGGCTAATTAGAGTGGTTTAGAAGAATCGATAAGGCTCTACAAGAGGTTTAGTCATGGATTTAGGAGAATGCAAGTGGGAGATATTAGGATTTTAATTAAAATAAAATATTTTATTTCAACTAAAAATGGATGCAACTTGCATTTGTAAGAGAGTGCAAGTGGAGGGGGATTATAAATAAATTTGATTTATTTATATACAAGAAATGATTTTAATTAAATGTAAATTGAATTAAAATGTGGAAGGAGAATTTAATTAAATAAAATATATTTTATTCAATTACTGGAAGAAAGGGGATTTAACCAAATGTTGTATTTAATTAATGGCTAGATAGAAGAAAAAGGGATATTAATTAAATTTTAGTTTAACTAATAGGTGAATAACAAATAAATAAACAAATGAAATTTATTTAATTAGATGTTAAATTTTTAAGCATCTACATTTTGCCCCTCTTTGAAGTGATATGTGACTACTTGTTGATTCAAAGAAAAATCACTCGATATGTCACCAAAATTCCTACTTTTGTTGCCATCGCCAAAATTTTTCGAGATGATGCCCTAGATATGAATACTAATATCGATATGATGATGATGCCCCCTTGAGACATTATTCATGCATTAAAGGCATGAATGATCTCTCGAAAGAAGAAGAATGTTATATGAAAGATAGAAGAGTGCATAGTTCATGACATGCATGGGTTTGATTGGATTGATTTCAAGTCTGGTTTTAGGAAGGACACATCCCGTATAAGATGATCAAAACTTCTAGTTTTAGGAAAGATATATCTCGTAAGACATGATAGATGATCAAAATGTCTGCTTTTAGGAAGGACACATATTGTGTAAGACAAAGATAGATGATTGTGTTTGGTTTTAGGAAGGATGCATCATGTATAAGACAAACATAGATGATTATGTCTTGTTTCAAGAAGGATACATCCTATATAAGACATGATAGATGATAGTTGGATGCATGATGAAGAAATGAAAGTGAAGAATGATCTCCTGATAAATTAATAGATATGCATATGATGAATGTAATTATGAATGCGACTAAATGATGATGGTGATATGCAACTAAATGCCATGAGTAAATCATATGCAACTAAATGCCATGATTAAATGATATAAAACAAATGCAATTGTATTCATCTTGTTGATAAAATTTGTTGGGCTCCTTTTATCATCATTGAGCCTTTGGTATATTGAAAGTTGATACAAGCAACATGGTATAATTGAACCATAATGACCTGAGTATAACTCACATGGATTTTAATATTGCAAGATGACACAACCATCAAGGTATAATTGAACCAAGATGACCTGAGTGTTGCTTGCATAAACAAACAAGAGTTAACCTTTGTCCTATACAAATCCAAAATGTCCTCAACCATATGTTACCTAATCATGTCATAAGACAAACTTGCACAGTAAAAGGCTTTCACTCACAAATAGAAGACTAAGAAAATATCAAACTTCGTCCTTGCATCTCTAGTCTTTAAAACATCCTAAGTCACTTAGGAGATATTATCATAAGAAATTAAAAACTACCATAGGTAATCATGCATGCTATTCTATGTATTGTGTCAAATAAAACATCTTTCAAGTAGATCTTTGTTTAGTTTGTTCAGTTCTTGTGTGTCCAATTTTGGGTTTTGTGTGGTGGCCTATTTGTCTAAATCTCCAAAAGGGGATATGCCCCCAGTGAAGTCAAGATTTTTCCCCCAGCTTTAGACACTTCTTTTGATATGGATATGTACATTGATCACCAAGCCATGGTGATATATGATGTAAATAACTATTTGGATAATCAAGGACAATTACTACGCTAAGTGTGTCCAAGATTGTTGTTGCGTTAGAGGCTTTGCAATTTTGTGGATGATTTATATTGGCTTATATCAAATGGGCCATCAATTAATAAGATAAGGCTAACTAGGACCAAATCCAGTAGCCATACTGATCTATGTCATTGTTTTGATTTTTGGATGATTGATAGGAATTTATCTAGTTTCAAAGAATGAGTACCCCATATAAGACTGATCTGTCTAGTTTTGAGTGTACCTTTCCCTGTATAAGACATGTTGATGTTGATAGATTTGATTAATTAAAAAGACATGTGATCAGTTTGATTGTAGACATTGGAGAGTTTTCCTATTGTTGATTTGATTTGATGGATGGTCCATGTTGTCATACTTTGATTTTTTATTTTTTATTTGATTTTGTCAATTTTTTAGAATTTTTGGATTAGAAGAAAGATGAATTCATTTTTCCCCAATGTCTAGAAAGGAAAGGAATACTATGAATGGATGAATGAATTGTTGTGGTGAAGATGAATGAGTGAAATATGGATGCATCGTATTATAGAAAATGAAGGGACACAAGATCTTTTTGAAATCGTGTTTTGTCCCTTGTTTTGATTAGTATCAAGGATGAAAAAGGGGATATAAATAGAGATAGGATATGGATAGGAGAAACAAGATCATAGATAGTGAGGGATGATGGAAACAATGAGTAGATAGGATAAGGGATTTGGACTAGAGGGTATGGATAAGGTGAAGCAAGATCATAGATAGCACTAGATGATGGAAGCAATGAATAGATAGGATAGATGGTATGGATTAGAGGATATGGATAAGGTGAAGGAAGATCATAGATAGTGATGAATTTAAATAGGGTAAGGGATATTGGAGGGAGCATAATGGGAGATATGGTATGAAGAATAGGGTGGATGAAACTTTACCCCCAAGCATAGAGGTCTCCATTTGAAAAAAAGGCAATATGTAAGATTGTCACAACATCTAGCACCACCTGAATAAGTGTTCCTGAATTTTTCAAAGATAGAGACTCAATCCACACTTAGAACCTCCAGAAAATTCAATCCGACATGTCTAGTGACTAGGAAGCATACTCAAAAGAGAACAAGAATCCCAAACTGGATCAAGGTAGTTTATTCTTTGATTACCCATGTGTGTGCAAGTGGGTTCATTCTAGCTCATATGATCATTGTAATCTTCAGAATCCAACATGGCTAGCTACATGAGTTACCTTGACTTCAAAAGTATCTTGGATAG
The DNA here is from genome assembly GCF_030272615.1 of Cryptomeria japonica. Taxonomy (NCBI): domain Eukaryota; kingdom Viridiplantae; phylum Streptophyta; class Pinopsida; order Cupressales; family Cupressaceae; genus Cryptomeria; species Cryptomeria japonica. The sequence goes on from NC_081408.1 coordinate 259,771,615, forward strand.
AGCCTCACTGTCAGCAAGCATCTGTAGCTCTAATGAGGTTATCTTTGTAATATCACAAATATTTCTCCATTGCCAGCCAGGCGTCCATAGCCCCAATGGAGTTACTCACATGTTCCCATAGCCAAGCCTTTTGATATTGCATTTTTTTATTTTTTTTATTTTCTTGATATTTATTTTCTTTCTCATGCTTTTGAGCTTTTGATATTACTTTTTTCTCTTGTTATTTTTCTTGCATTGGCTTGTAAGTGATCAAACTTACATGGGTCTGATAGTCATAGTGGTGCTGAAGTAAGATTTAATATTTTTCACTAGCCCTATCTTTGACTAAGAGATCATAATGATTTAGAGAAATTTATTAAGTGTATGAAATATAGTAATCAAAAGATGCCGGTACCAAGATACGATAAGTGGTTCTTTTCTGGATTGAGTATGCATCCCAACCAAAAGAAAATGTTAAAGAGCAACAACCTCAGATTCTAAAGTGTTTTATGAATAGATATCTAGAAAATGGACTGAACATGAGATTCAAGAATGGGTGAGCATGTGACAAAATAACACCAATGCGTATTTAATAGATGAAGGATTTATGCAAAGGATTGAATGAAAGGGATGGAAGAATGGAAAAGAGGTGTTGGATAATAGATAGGATGTTTGAATATTTGTGCAAGGATAGATGGAAATTTCTTCAAGATGAGCATTGGTACACAACTTGAGACGTGATGAAGTGATGATGGTGGGTACCAAAAATGTATGCTTAGAAGTGTGGAATCCGGCAAATAAGAAACAAATCAAGAACAACAATAAAAAAATTATATTAGAGGTTAGAATCATAAACAAGTTAGTAAAACAAAATCTCCAAAACCATCTCATTGTTCTCTATCTCCAAGGATCCTTCATATCAAGGTGACTCTCAGCCTGAAAGAGAGCTTGATCTCTAGGATGACTAACTATAGAATGAGGGATAATATGATAAAAGATCTAAATGCAAGTGCATCTAAGATGTTAGCATGTGAATGGATATTGAAATTAGAAAATTATATGGTGCAAGATGATAAGATTGATATGAAGCTAAAATAGCATAAAATGATATTTAAGATGAAGCTAATGTGATATTCTATTCTAACATGATGATTCTATGATAATACTAAGATGTGATAAATAAACTAATATGCTATTTAAAAAAGTGATTGCTATCTAAAATACTTAAGCTTATGAGAGAGGCAAATGTAAATTCTTGATAACCTAGATGCATAAAAACTTGTGTTATGAATAATGAAGGAAATGAAGACTATTAATAGAAGAAATTGGGAAATGAAGGGTTAAGATTGAGTAATCTTAACAGGGGTCAGGATTGAAAGTTACTCAATCCTTGTGAGGTTTTCAATCCAATCCTAGGTTGACAAATGTCACCCAGAGGAGGCTTGAGAGGAGATGTGAGTTGACATGGTGGTTACCTTAGGAGCTAAGATTATGATTGAGTTACTGGATAACCAATGGATAAAGAATTTACCCAAAGGGTCAACTCTTGTGCAAGGGTTAAAAGGATAAGGGTATATGCAAGAAGTTGTGGTACCAAAAAGGTGCCACGCTTCAAAAAAAAATTAAAAAGCGCATAAGGCGCACACCTTATAAGATGCACGCACTATAGGGCACGCGCCCTATAGTGCGCATGCCTTATAAGGTGTGCACCTTATGTGCATTATAAACAAAAAAAAACCCTTGCTCCGCATTTCTGCATTCCAAACTTGCATTTTGGCATTTTGGGGTGCTATTTTCTTGTGCTTGCCCTTTGTAAAAGCTTGAAATTGGGCATTAAGTTGTCCATCTCTCATCAAAATGCTGCCATGCCATCGAAGAGCTTGAAGAGGTATGTATTTTTATTATCTTATTGTCATTTTTTTTTATTAATTTGAAGATTAAACTAGGTTTATTGATTTAAATTTATTTTCATTATCAAAAAATGAGATTAGACAAGAAAATATTGAAAACACTCAATCACCTCCTCATGAAGACCATATTGAAGAAGAAGCACATCAAGAACCTCCTACAATCCCTAGACACCCCATAGGTACACAAGAAAACCTATTAGGTCAGATAGAAAATAGCCAAAAAGAGCTTGAAGGTTTAATCACAAGGCTAAAAGATCCCACTAGAACAAACTCCCATAGGACAAACCTTGCCAATTCTTTGCAATCTATTGTATCTCACATACAATCTGTGAGTGGGCAAATAAATTTTTGGTCCCATAAGAAGGAAGAACAAAAGCAATTTTATGCTGACAAATTATCATATGCGGCAGTGAAGAAAAAGAAAATTAATAAATTTGACTTGTGTGCTCTTTTTACAGACCCCCAAATGAATCAACCTTTACACCCTGGATGTAGGAGATTCCCTATTCATTGGTGTCATCATGAAGGGAATAAGAACAATTTTTGGGATAGGTGGTGGATGGTATTTGATCAGCGCCCATGCAATAATCATGAGGTACCCCAACACTTTTTGAGAAAACTGTATTGTGAGTTTGTCCTTAATGACATCCCAAACTATTTTGATTTTCTAGATTTCCAAGGTAGAGGTGGGGGTTCCTCGCATGATAGAGAGGGTGGACAACGTGATCCAAATCTCCCACAAGACCCTTGGCCAGACCTATGGTGGAGGATGTTATTATTCCTTCCATTGTGAAGGAGAGTATTGAGGTTGAAACTCTAGAGTTGATTAGCTCACTCACTCAAAACCTTATACAGTATGCTAGTCCTCTAGTAGAGGGTGATGCAAGCGATGATGTTGATTCTTCTAGGCATCGAGTTCCAGCTCATTTTTGTCGATCTTGTGGTTCTCTTTGCAGTTATGATCCTAATAGTTCTGAGAATGCACGTGCACAAGCGGAGTTTGCTGCAGAGAACATTGTCATGACAGAATCCTTGCTGAACAAAACATTTGGCATTGATACCCAGGTGAATTTCATTACAAGTTCATTTCATTCTTTTTATTAAATCTTATATGTAAATTTGAGAATATATCTAAATTATTAAATTATTATGATAAAAAAATCAGGGTCAAAGTGTTCACAATACTAGCAACATTCTTGCAGCACCCTTTTTCACTACTTCATCGACTCCACAGGTATACAACGAGTGAAAAAATATAATTATTATATGTAGATAGTTGAACCTTATGTGAATGATTTTCTAATTACTCATTTTGGATGTCAAATAGTTTGATGCTAGAGCTTCAACATCAACACCTCGTAGTGTATTTCATCGACAATCTTTTACCCAGGTAAACAATTTATCTTTAATGTTGTTATTAAATAATATAGATAGTTTTGGCGATTAATTAGTATACTTTGTTTAATTTTCAGATGTTGAATTTAGAGACTCCTCCTTCTATCCATGTGTCAATGGAGTGCGGTGTTGCTGCAGCAGTAGCAAGTTCAACTGCTTTAACAGAAGAATGAGACATATTTGTAAATTTAGTAAATTTAGCATTACACTTGTTATCTTAATAATATGTTATTGAAAAATTTAACGACACTTGTATTTAGTTTAATTTATATTGTGATGCTTACAGGAGGGGCTTGTCACTCCAGATCATGAATGTGCACCTGTTGTGGATGAACATCATGATTATTTGTATGCGGTAAGTGACTATTATATTATATGTCATTCTAAAATTCAATTTTTGTATATGCTAACATCATTCTTTTCATTGTATCAGGTGGAGTTACAAAAAAGTCTGGAGAGGAGGTCGAGTGGACATACTCGAAAGACACCTGCATCATATACATCTCCATCCCCAAGATAGGCAAAGATATCTCATGATATGTTTCCTTCCCCTAGAGGGAAATGAATAGAATAGGGTCCTATGTTGTATGCCTATATGGCAATTTTGAACATATGTTTTGTATTACGAATATGTGACATTCTATCGCCATATGGATTTTGGCAAGCTTCTATTTGACTTTATTGGATACCATGTTGTATGCCTATATGGCAAATTTGAACATATGTTTTGTATTATGAATATGTGACATTCTATGTCCATATGGCTTTTGGCAAGCCCCTATTTGACTTTATTGGATATCATGTTGTATGCCTTTATAGCAATTTTGAACATATGTTTTGTTTTATGAATATGTGAAATTCTAAGTCCATATGGCTTTTGGCAAGCCTATTTGTTTTTATTGGATATATTTGATAGTTTTAACGGTATACAATGTTGCATGGATTTGTAGCTTTTTGGTTAATGAAAATCATTTATCATGGTTATCCATAATTGCAGTACAAATGATTAGATGAATAATTGCACAAAGTTTATTATTACTTAAGCTTTGAACCTAAATATGTGTTTGTAATCCAAGACACAAGCCACCCTGACATGTATGAGCTGATGGTTTGGTGTTGCAACACAACCCCACAGGATTAGACGGATCGTTCTTATGATTAACGGGCACAGAGAAATGCGATGCCGAATATTGACAACTTTGAGCAATTTGAGCACTTGGGCGATTTGGCTGCTAGGGTGTGGCCCGCAATGATCGGGTGAGTTAGAGAGAAAAAGGAAGGCATTCCAAGCATAAACCCAGCCACCCCGTCACGTACGAGCTGACGGTTTAGTGCCATGATGAGCGGATTGACAGATGGGGCATTGTGCAACTTTTCATTGAACTCATCTAACACTTTTTGTCATGACCGAGAAAGAGTCACCATGAGCAACTGGATCCGAGTCTACCCAAACCAAGAAAGGCTTTTTTAGAGTGCCATAACACAACCTCGCAAGATTAGATGGATCATTCTTATGATTAATGGGCACAGAGAAACACGATGCTGAATATTGACAACTTTGAGCAATTTGAGCGATTGGGTGATTTGGCTGCTAGGGTGTGGCCCGCAATGATCGAGCGAGTTAAAGAGCAAAAAGAAGGCATTCCAAGCATAAACCCGGCCACCTTGATGCATACGAGATGATGATTTGGTGCCACGACGAACGGATTGAAAGATGGGGCATTGTGCAACTTTTCATTGAACTCATCTGACGCTTTTTGTCGCGACCGAGAAAGAGTCGCCACTAGCAACTGGATCTGAGTCTACTCAAACCGAGAGAGGATTTTTTAGAGTACTATAACACGACCCCATAAGATCAAATGGATCATTCTTATGATTAATGGGCATGGAGAAACGCGATGCCGAATATTGATAACTTTGAGCAATTTGAGCACTTGGGCGATTTGGCTGCTAGGGTGTGGTCAGCAATGATCAGGTGAGTTGGAGAGAAAAAAAAAAGGCATTCCAAGCATAAACCCAGCCACCCTGATGTGTATAAGCTGATGGTTTGGTGTCGTGACGAGCGGATTGAAAGATGGGGCATTGTGCAACTTTTCATTGAACTCATTTGACGCTTTTTGTCACAATCGAGAAAGAGTCACCACGAGCAACTAGATCCGAGTCTAGCCAAACCAAGAGAGGCTTTTTTAGAGTGCCATAACATGACCCTACAAGATCAGATGGATTGTTCTTATGATTAACGGGCATGGAGAAACATGATGCCGAATATTTACAAATTTGAGCAATTTGAGCACTTGGGCGATTTGGCTACTAGGGTGTGGCCCGCAACGATTGGGCGAGTTGGAGAGAAAAAAGAAGGCATTCCAAGAATAAACCCAGCCACCTTGACATGTATGAATTAACGGTTTGGTGCCACGACGAGCGGATTGAAAGATGGGGCATTGTGCAACTTTTCATTGAACTCATCTGACGCTTTTTGTTGCGACCGAGAAAGAGTCACCAAGAGCAGCTAGTTCAGAGTCTACCCAAACCAAGAGAGGCTTTTTTAGAGTGCCATAACATAACCCCACAGGATTAGATGGATCATTCTTATGATTAATAGGCACGGAGAACCGCGATGTTGAATATTGACAACTTTGAGCAATTTGAGCATTTGGGCGATTTGGCTGCTAGGGTGTGGCCGGGTAAGTTGGAGAGAAAAAAGAAGGCATTCCAAGGGTAATCCTATCCAACCTGATGTGTACAAGCTAATGATTCGGTGCCACGATGAGCATATTGAAAGATGGGGCATTGTACAACTTTTCATTGAACTCATCTGATGCTTTTTGTCGCGACCGAGAAAGAGTCGCCATAAGAAATTGGATCCGAGTCTACCCAAACTGAGAGAGGAATTTTTAGAGTGCCATAACATGACCCCGTAGGATCAGATAGATCATTCTTATGATTAATAGGCACAGAGAAACGTGATGCTGAATATTGACAACTTTGAGCAATTTGAGCACTTGGGTGATTTGGCTGCTAGGGTGTGGCCCGCAATGATTGGGTGAGTTGGAGAGAAAAAAGAATGCATTCCAAGCATAAACCTAGCCACCTTGACATGTATGAGCTGACGGTTCAGTGCCACGATGAGCGGATTGAAAGATGGGGCATTGTGCAACTTTTCATTGAACTCATCTGATGCTTTTTGTCGCGACCGAGAAAGAGTCGCCACGAGCAACTAAATCCGCGTCTACCAAAACTGAGAGAGGATTTTTTAGAGTGCCATAACATGACCCCATAGGATTAGACAGATCATTCTTATGATTAATGGGCACAGAGAAACGCAATGCCGAATATTAATAACTTTGAGCAATTTGAGCACTTGGGCGATTTGGTTGCTAGGGTGTGGCCCACAATGATTAGGCATGTTGGAGAGAAAAAATAAGGCATTCCAAGTGTAAACTTGGCCACCCCAATGTGTACAAGCTAACGGTTCAGTGCTGCGATGAGCAGATTGAAAGATGGGGCATTGTGCAACTTTTCATTAAACTCATTTGATGCTTTTTGTCGCGACCGAGAAAGAGTCACCACAAGCAACTGGATCTGAGTCTACCCAAACTGAGAGTGGATTTTTTAGAGTTCCATAACATGACCCCACAAGATCAAATAGATTGTTCTTATGATTAATGGGCATGGAGAAACGTGATGCCGAATATTGACAACTTTGAGCAATTTGAGCACTTGGGCGATTTGGCTGCTAGGGTGTGGCCCACAATGATCAGGCGAGTTGGAGAGAAAAAAGAAGGCATTCCAAGTGTAAACCTGGCCACCCCAACATGTACAAGTTGATGGTTCGGTGCCATGACGAGCGGATTGAAATATGGGGCATTGTGCAACTTTTCATTGAACTCATCTAACGCTTTTTGTCGCAATCGAGAAAGAGTTGCCATGAGCAACTGGATCCGAGTCTACCCAAACCGGGAGAGGATTTTGTAGAGTGCCATAACATGACCCCATAGGATTAGACGGATCATTCTTATGATTAATGGGCATAGATAAACATGATTCCAAATATTGACAACTTTGAGCAATTTGAGCACTTGGGCGATTTGGCTGCTAGGGTGTGGTCCGCAACGATCAGGTGAGTTGGAGAGCAAAAAGAAGGCATTCCAAACGTAAACCTGGCCACCCCAACGCGTACAAGCTAATGGTTTGGTGTCGTGACGAGCAGATTAAAAGATGGGGCATTGTGCAACTTTTCATTGAACTCATCTGACGCTTTTTGTCGCGATCGAGAAAGAGTCACCACGAGCAAGTGGATCCGAGTCTACCCAAACCGAGAGAGGCTTTTTTAGAGTGCGATAACATGACCCCACAGGATTAGAATGATCATTCTTACATGTCACTAACATCGAGAAAAATCATGCCGAATTTTGATAATTTTTCACACTTTGAGTGATTGACAACAAATGAGCATTATTTATATCTTTTACCATATTAACAAGGTATACTTCATGAAATGATCCCATGTGATCTCTAATGGTCCAAAATGACATTATTTACATAAAATCACACAAAACAAGACAAAAACATAATTTTTTATATTACAATGCCTCGAGTAGTCAAAAATACAAGTCATGTACATATATCCAAATAAGATTGATATTACAATTTTTTACATTTACATTTAATCCAATGAACCATCTGGATCTTCTCTACTCTTTATCGTGTCTAGTATGGCCTCATGGTCAGACTCATGAACCTTCCATAGGTTCTTGTTTAGTGGTCTACCCCCATATCTGATCAAATGAACATTTGAAGCTACAACAAGGTTAGAATAATGAAGAATCTTCCTATGTGTCTCGAAGTCCTTGAACAACCACAAGTTAGACTTCTTCACTGGGTACCTTCTAAGCCATGTACCAGTAACAACTACTGATCCTGTGGGGTACTCAATATTTTCTCCATCTACCACAAGGTGATCCAATTTCTTTTTTGCATCCACACAACGACACAGGTAATAATCGGTTCCTTCTTCATTGTCTTCAGCTACAATTACTACATAAACATGCCCTGCAATGATAAAGTGAGAAGAATTTAGCAAACAACTAAGGTAAAATATTAAAGTAAAAAATTTGCATGTGGATAATTTACCTAGTTGGACATCTGACACATGGTCAAAGTCAATTGATGCTTCCATTTGTGTGAGTTGTAGTGCACTCGGAGGTCGGTATGTCTCAAGTGGGATTAGAGGTCTCATACACCATTCGTCCACCCACTCCTTTGACTCACAATCATTATAGGCACCATCACTACATGAAGAACAATAACATGCCATTCGTCACATATGGATAGTCCATGAACCTGCATTAGAGCTTTTGAAAGAGTGCAGCTCACTCAATCCTATCAATGTACAACAATCTTCTAATTTTGCAATGCTAGTATCATCTACCAACCAAAAAAATCTACGAACTAAAGACTTAACTTGATTACTTGGACCAATTATACCATTGCACCATTGAACAATTGATTTTGCATCTTTCAAGTTTGCATTCCCTTTGTACTTTAACTCTTCTCATGCTAAAGCTCTTTTAATACATGCTCCTGCACCATCATGCTCCCCTTTTCCATGCCCAGCGTCAGAGAAATTCCACATATGTTGAATATCAGTCAACTAATGCATCCTACTCAACCAATAAAACATCCGAGAGTTCCTAAATTGTGATCCACAATTATCTGACCATATGATATGTTGACAGAATGATATGCCTCGGCTAGCCAAATCATCGTAGAATATCTGAAAACAACCTTGCACAAACTCTGTAGAGTGTGAGTGATCATCATTGATGTAAAAATGATACTCCCTCAATATCTTCCTATCCTCTTCCATACTATCATGTACATGAATGAATGCTATATGCACAAATATGGCAACTTGCGTGGAGTTGTAATATTGTGATTGCACCTCGTTCTACGGTTGTAGTGTGTAGTTCTCTGCAAAGTCAACAATTGGAAATGTGTCCTTGCATAGCTTAAATTGTGAGTCCAACCAATGAGCTCGATGGTTATGCCTTGCATACTCATACACTATATTCTCATGAAAGATGCCCATAAAATGAGACACTGGAATCTTCTCACTAACCAATTCACACCTTTTTGCTTCTTTTCCATCTTTTAGCATGTAGGCCACTATCTTATATTTTCCAAATTCTACTAATTCATTACCAATTTCTTGTCCAATATCCATATGTTGACAAATTTGTAAATATCGCAATCCACAACAATCAACACATGTGCCATCCAAGCAACACTTATTGTAATATACTTGACCATCTACTCTTTCACATAAGATGCTAGATATGAATTCCCTTGAAGATGTCGGTGGACCATTTATGTTGCATTACTGCAAAACATTATTAGCATGCAAATCTATACATATGTGTTGATAAACGTCATAATGGTTAGAAAATTCAATATGTACTCTACAACAACAAGTTGTGCATGTGTGATTTATTTTGACATAAAAAGGCTTTACCATTTCAAAGAACCTTTGACTAATTTTTATTTGAGGATACATACATTAAAACTTGGCAAAAAATTGTGTTTGAGTCATATCCAAAAAATGTTTCGGATGTGGATCATAGATTTTACTACCAATCCTCCTTACAACATCTCTTTGATTTGAAGAGACCCTTGTGTTATTCTTCCAAAAAATTTCAATTAGGGATCTCAAGGCTTCAACAATTGCTTTATCTTTCCATGGTAATCTACCAGAAAATGCCCATAACTCATTGTTCTATGGATCCTCCGCTCTTTGTCGCCTTCACAAAGCTCTCATTAGAGTTTGTCTACTTATCTTCAATTGTTTACTTGTCTTTCTAAGGAGGTGAGCTTTCTTAGTTTGAGTGCTTACAATTGTTAATGTAATGACACATTGTGTGGCATTACTATCTTTTGTGCGTGAGTTAGAACCAATAGTATCATATGCATTCATCAGATTCTTCACAATAGATTTGTCGCTTGATTCAATCGATGTTCTTAGCCCAAGAATCTTCATTATAGGCCTAAATTTCAGATTTCTCATCATTTCAGCAAATAGTTGACATCTTCCTATCTCATTTTAAGGCTCAAAAAATATTTTCCATATCCGGTTAGCATGTCTTTGACAAGTATGCTTCGAAAACTTGTCAACCATTGGTTTCAAAACATTAGCATCAATATCAATCAAATACTTAGGCTTTCTATGCAAAACTCTAGGAGGTGTTCTCAAACTTTGAGTTATCTAAAGATTAGGAATGTCAACAACATTAGGGATAGGTGGCATACCTTCAAGCGGAGATGAAAATGATGACATACCTTGAAATTGAGGTGTACAAGATGGTGTAGCTCCAATACTTGATGTTAGTCATGAAGTACTTGCAACATCAAATGTCATAGAGGGAGTGCATTGAATATGAGATGTTGTAGACACCAACGGTGTGCAAATAAGAGATGGTGTGCCTTCAACTTGAGATGTAAGAGATGGGGTGCCTTCAACTTGAATTGTTGTAGACATGCTCTCAACCACGGGATTCAATTGTCTCATTGCACGAAGGTTTTGCATCCATTGCCTTTGTGTGGCCAATTTTGTCTCTCTCTTAGATTGGATGGATATTTCATGTTCCTCTTCAATTGGCACCTCTTCAATTGACACCTCTTCTTCTATGGTATTCAATTTCCTTTGTTCACGAAGTTGCTTCATTCCTTCTCTTCTTTTTGCATTCTTAGCTTCACACTGTTCCGGTGTTACATTTTTTGGTTGTTTCCTTGGCATGATGATGATGCTGCATATGTTAAAATGGATATATGAAATTGAAATTATTTCATGTATTCCTTTTCTAAATTATTTCATAAGATCTTAAAAAGGATGTATGAAATTGCAAATTTTGTTTTAAACCACTAAACAATTAATTTTCTTATGCAACTTCCTTCAAATGTATTGTTAAATCTAATGTAAATCTAATAGGATTATAATCAATATTGACTCAAGCTTTTATTCTAAAATTTAAACAAAATAACACTTAATAAGTATTTGAATTCTAAAAACAAGAAAATATTACCTCAATTATTCAAATTTGATAAAAAAACTATGTTCTTCCTCTTTGACATTGCCAAATGAAAAAAAAGGTGGCGGAGAGCTAATGGAATGTATAAAATAACCTTGCATAAAATGTCAACACCATGCAAAAAGCATTTTTTTGTCTCATCATGCAGAGAAAGAAGACAAAAAGAGAGAATGTGGGCTTGGATCACGGATCAAGGGACCCATATAATTGTTTTTTAGTGCAGCTCATTTGGCTAGCGCCAAATATAGCGCTAGCCAAATGACTTCCACTGAAATTTTTTACCTTAAACTAAACACTAACTATATAGGCAATAACCTTTTTTTTGTGCAGCTCATTTGGCTAGCACCAAATGACTTCCATTGAAATTTTTTACCTTTGAAAATTTTTTTGTGCAGCTCATTTGGCTAGCGCCAAATGACTTCCATTGAAATTTTTTAACCTTTGATAAATTTCTACTCTATACCCTATAGTTTGGTAGTGTCGTTATGGGTCGTATGGACACCTAAGGGGTCTTCTAGTGTCCTATGACCCCTTAGGACACCATATGACCCCTTAGGTGTCGTTATGGGTCGTATGGTGTCGTAAGGGGTCATATGGTGTTCTATGACACCTTAGGACACCATATGGCCCCCTAGGACACAATAGGGTGTCATTATGGGTCGTATGGTGTCCTAAGGGATCATATGGTGTCCTATAACCCCTTAGGACAAAATATGGTGTCGTTATGGGTCGTATGGACACCTAAGAGGTCATATGGTGTCCTATGGCACCTGAGGACACCATATGATCCCTTAGGTGTCGTTATGGGCTGTATGGTGTTGTAAGGGGTCATATGGTGTCCTATGACACCTTAGGACACCATATGACCCCCTTGAACACAATAGGGTGTTGTTATGGGTCGTATGGTGTCGCAAGGGGTCATATGGTGTCCTATGACCCCTTAAGACACCATATGACCCTCTAGGACACAATAGGGTGTCGTTATGGGTCGTATGGTGTCCTAAGGGGTCATATGGTGTCTTATGACCCCTCAGGACACCATATGACCCCTTAGGACACAATATGGTGTCGTTATGGGTCGTATAGACACCTAAGGGGTCATATGGTGTCCTATGACCCCTTAGGACACCATATGACCCCTTAGGTCTTGCTATGGGTTGTATGGTCTCGTAAGGGGTCATATGCTGTCATAGACCCCTTAGGACACCATATGACCCCCTAGGACACAATAGGGTGTCGTTATGGGTTGTATGGTGTCCTAAGGGGTCATATGGTGTCTTATGACCCCCTAGGACACCATTTGACCCCTTAGGACATAATATGGTGGCGTTATGGGTCGTATGGTGTCGTAAGAGGTCATAGGGTGTCCTATGACACCTTAGGATATCATATGACCCCTTAGGACACAATACGACCCAATATGATACCATACGACCCATAATGACACCTAAGGGGTCATATGTTGTCCTATGGCCCCATAGGACACCATATTACCCCTTAGGTGTGTTGTTATGGGTCATATGGTGTCGTAAGCAGTCATATGGTGTCTTATGACACCTTAGGACACCATATGACCCCCTAGGACACAATAGGGTGTCGTTATGGGTCGTATGGTGTCTTAAGAGATCATATGGTGTCCTATGACCCCTTAGGACACCATATGACCCCTTAGGACACAATATGATGTCATAATGGGTCGTATGGACACCTAAGCAATCATATGGTGTCCTATGACCCCTTAGGACACCATATGACCCCTTAGGTGTTGTTATAGGTCGTATGGTGTCGTAAGGGGTCATATGGTGTCCTATGACCCCTTAGGACACCATATGACCCCCTAGGACACAATAGGGTGTCGTTATGGGTTGTATGGTGTCGTAAGGGGTTATATGGTGTCCTATGACACCTTAGGACACCAGATGATCCCCTAGGAGGCAATAGGGTGTCGTTATGGGTTGTATAGTGTCCTAACAGATCATATGGTGTTTTATGATCCCTTAGGACACAATATGGTGTCATTATGGGTCGTATGGACACCTAAGGGTTCATATGGTGTCCTTTGACCCCTTAGGACACCATATGACCCCTTAGGTGTCGTTATTGGATGTATCGTGTTGTAAGGGGTCATATGGTCTCCTATGACACCTTAGGACACCATATGACCCCCTATGACACAATAGGGTCTCGTTATGGGTCGTATTGTGTCCTAATGGATCATATAGTGTCTTATGACCCCTTAGGATACCATATGACCCCTTAGGACACAATAGGGTGTCGTTATGGGTCGTATGGTGTCTTATGACCCCTTAGGACACCATATGAACCCTTAGGACACAATAGGGTGTTGTTATGCATCGTATTGTGTTCTAAGGGATCATATGGTGTCTTATGACCCCTTAGGACACCATATGGCACCTTAGGACACAATATGGTGTCGTTATGAGTCGTATGGACACCTAAGGGGTCATATGGTGTCCTATGAACCCTTAGGACACCATATGACCCCTTGGGTGTCATTATGGGTCGTAAGGGGTCATATGGTGTCCTATGACCCCTTAGGACACCATATGACCCCCTAGGAGACAATAGGGTGTCGTTATGGGTCGTATGGTGTCGTGAGGGGTCATATGGTGTCGTATGACACCTTAAGACATCATATGACCCTCTAGGACACAATAGGGTGTCGTTATGGGTCATATGGTCTCCTAAGGGGTCATATGGTGTCTTATGACCCCTTAGGACACCATATAACCCCTTAGGACAGAATATGGTGTCGTTATTGGTCGTATAGAAACCTAAGGGGTCATATGGTGTCCTATGACCCCTTAGGACACCATATGACCCCTTAGGTGTCCTTATGGGTCGTATGGTGTCGTAAGGGGTCATATTGTGTCCTATGACCCCTTAGGACACCATATGACCCGCTAGGACACAATAGGGTGTCGTTATGGGTTGTATGGTGTCCTAAGGGGTCATATGGTGTCTTATGACCCCCTAAGACACCATATGACCACTTAGGACATAATATGGTGGCGTTATGGGTCTTATGGTGTCGTAAGAGGTCATAGGTTGTCCTATGACCCCTTAGGATATCATATGACCCCTTAGGACACAATACGACCCAATACGACACCATATGACCCATAACGACAACTAAGGGGTCATATGCTGTCCTATGGCGCCATAGGACACCATATTACCCCTTAGGTGTTGTTATGGGTCGTATGGTGTTGTAAGCAGTCATATGATGTCCTATGAAACCTCAGGACACCATATGACCGCCTAGGACACAATAGGGTGTCGTTATGGGTCGTATGGTGTCCTAAGAGATCATATGGTGTCTTATGACCCCTTAGGACACAATATGGTGCCGTTATGGGTCGTATGGACACCTAAGTGGTCATATGGTGTCCTATGACCCCTTAGGACACCATATGACCCCTTAGGTGTTGTTAAAGGTTGTATGGTGTTGTAAGGGGTCATATGGTGTGCTATGACCCCTTAGGACACCATATGACCCCCTAGGACACAACAGGGTGTCGTTATGGGTCGTACAGTGTCGTAAAGGGTCATATGGTGTCCTATGACACCTTAGGACACCATATGACACCCTAGGACACAATAGGGTGTTGCTATGGGTCGTACGATGTCCTAATAGATCATATGGTGTTTTATGATCCCTTAGGACACAATATGGTGTCATTATGGGTCGTATGAACACCTAAGGGTTCATATGCTGTCTTATGACCCCTTAGGACACCATATGACCCCCTAGGTGTCATTATGGGATGTATGGTGTTGTAAGGGGTCATATGGTCTCTTATGACACCTTAGGACACCATATGACCCCCTAGGACACAATAGGGTATCGTTATTAGTTGTATGGTGTTGTAAGGGGTCATATGGTGTCCTATGACCCCTTAGGACACAATAGGGTGTTGTTATGGGTTGTATGGTGTTGTAAGGGGTCATATGGTTTCCTATGACCCTTTAGGACACCCTATGACCCTTTAGGACACAATATGGTGTCTTTATGGGTCGTATGGTGTCCTAAGAGGTCATATGGTTTCCTAAGGGCTCATAGGACACCATATAACCCCTTAGGACACAATATGACCCCTAACGACACCTAAGGGGTCATATGGTGTCCTATGATCCATTAAGACACCATATGGTGCTGTTATGTGTCCTATGGTGTTGTAAGGGGTCATATGGTGTCCTATGACCACTTAGGACAAAGTATGTTGTCGTTATGGTTCCTTTGGTAACCTAAGAGGTCATATGGTGTCCTATGACCCCTTAGGACACCATATGACCCCCTAGGACACAATTGGGTGTTGTAATGGGTCGTATGGTGTCCTAAGGGGTCATATGCTATCTTATGACCCCTTAGGACACCATATGACCCCTTAGGACACAATATGGTGTCGTTACGGGTTGTATGGTGTCCTAAGGGGTCATATGGTGTCCATGACCCCTTAGGACACAATATGGTGTCATTATGGGTCATATGGACACCTAAGGGGTGATATGGTGTCCTATGGGGCCATAGGACACCATATGACCCCTTAGGTGTCGTTATGGGGCATATGGTGTTGTAAGGGGTCATATGGTGTCCTATGACCCCTTAGGACACTATATGACCCCTTAGGACACAATAGGGTGTCGTTATGGGTCGTATGGTGTCCTAAGGGGTCATATGCTATTTTATGACCCCTTAGGATGCCATATGACCCCCTAGGACACAATAGGGTGTCGTTATTGGTCATATTGTGTCGTAAGGGGTCATATGGTTTCCAATGACCCCTTAGGACACCATATGACCCCTTAGGACATAATAGGGTGTCATTATGGGTTGTATGGTGTCGTAAGGGGTGATATGGTTTCCTATGACCCTTTAGGACACCATATGACCCTTTAGGACACAATATGATGTTGTTATGGGTTGTATGGTGTCCTAAGGGGTCATATGGTGTCCTAAGGGGTCATAGGACACCATATAACCCCTTAGGACACATTATGACCCCTAAAAACACCTAAGGGGTCATATGGTGTCCTATGAACCATTAAGACAACATATGGTACCGTTATGTGTCCTATGGTGTCCTAAGGGGTCATATGGTGTCCTATGACCACTTAGGACAAAATATGGTATTGTTATGGTTCCTATGGTAACCTAAGAGGTCATATGGTGTCCTATGACCCCTTAGGACACCATATGACCCCTTAGGTGTCGTTAGGGGTCATTTTTACGTCCTAAGGGGTCATATGGTGTCCTATGAACCCTTAGGACCGAGAGAGAGGAGGGAGTGAGGAAAAAACTAAGGGAAAGAGGTGAGAGAGGGAATTATATGGTTGTAAGGATGAAGAGGGAGATAGCTTGAGGGATAGGAGAATAAGGGAATTATGAGAGCTAAAGAGGGGAGGGACAAAGAAGAGTTTGTATCTATTCCACATTTGGCACGCGCCAAATAGGGAGAGTGCCAAATGTGTACATAGAAACCCCCATCTCACCTCTCCCTTCTTTATCTCCCTTCCCTCGTAGTTCCATCTCTCTCTATGAACTAGATCTCATATTCTCTCTCTCCCCTTACCTCTTCTTGGGCTCTTCATTCTTATAGATACATACTCTTCTTTGTCCCTCCCCTTTCTAGCTCTCACAATTCCCTTATTTTGCTATCCCTCGAGCTATCTACCTCTTCATCCACATTTGGCGCGTGCCAAATGTGGAATATGGACCACATTTGGCGCATGCCAAATGGAATATCCATTCATCACATTTGGCGCACGCCATATTGGGCGAGCACCAAATGTCTCACTTTGGGAAACACCAAACCTATGGTTTGGATTTTCCTTGGGCATCCAACCCAAAGGTTTGGATGACCATTCAGGCTAGAGACGTGTTTTTGTCAAAACATTGAAAATTTTGACATATTTTTGGTCGTTCTCTCTGTCAGGTTTGCACGTGTTTCAATGAAGTTAAAAAAAAAACTATGGTAAACTTGAGCTCCCTTTTAGCTGTCCAAAAATGTAATTTATTTCAAATTTTGATTTCGTTAAGTCTTTCATCTATAATTTCTTTTGTTAGTGTGTCCATTTTTTGTCAAAAACCAACATGCACTATTTTGGGTCTAGATTTTTACAAGTTCATCAAATTTTGAAAAAAATTACATTTTTAGAAACTAGACTCCATTCTACACAATTTAAAAAAAAAATAAAATTGATTTTTGATTTGTTTTCAATGATTTTAGGGGGGAGCACGCTCAAATTTCTATTTTTCAGGATGTGTCCACTTCGAAAATTAGTAAAAAATCATATACTCATTAAAAAATTAGCTGAAAATTCTGGCATAAACTTCAAGGTATTAGCTAATTTCTCATTGAAGCGATTTTTAAAATTAAAAAAAAAAGTTAACATTTTAGGGGGGCCACAACAGACGCTATGTTATGTTTTTTGCATAAAAATAGGACCACCTTTTGTGGCCCCCCTTTTTGAAGCCCTTAATCTCCACCATTTTAGAAAAAAGTTAGTAGTTTAGAAAGTAGACTCGAAGCACTCTGACTCTTGTTCTTGTTGCATCTTCAAATTTGGAGTGTAACTATCTTCAATTTGTCGTTGAAGTTCAGACTTTGCTAATTTTAGAAAATAAGTGGCATCTTAAGACCCCCTTTTCTTACCACAACTTGGTGCACATACCCATAACCAGGGTCAAAATAATGAGTCTTGATGAGACCCCTGAGTTAGATGAGGGTTGAGTTACAGAGAAAGTCTCTAATCATGTGGTAAGGTTGAGTTAACTATTAATGGTTTGGAAGAATTTGAGGGTTAACTTGTTGGATACATCAAGCCTTCAATGTATTTCAAAGACTTTGTAGCTTTTGTGAGAAGTGACCTTTCTTATGGAATGGTTTAGGCTAATTAGAGTGGTTTATAATAATCTATAAGGCTCTAGAAGAGGTTTAGTCATAAATTTAGGATAATGCAAGTGGGAGATATAAGGATTTTAATTAAAATTAAATATTTTATTTCAACTAAAAATGGTTTCAACTTGCATTTGTAGGAAAGTGCAAGTGGGGGAGGGGTTATAAATAAATTTTATTTATTTATATAAAAGAAATGATTTTAATTAAATGTATATTCAATTAAAATGTGGAAAGAGAATTTAATTAAATAAACTAGAATTTATTCAATTAATGGAAGAAAGGGTATTTAATGAAATGTTGTATTTAATCAATGGCTAGATAGAAGAAAAAGGGATATTAATTAAATATTAGTTTAACTAATAGGTGAATAAGAAATAATTAAATAAATTAAATTCATTTAATTAAATGTGCAATTTTTAAGCGTCTACAGATTCTTTATTCTAGTGCTTCTCATCACATTACTCATACCCTTGATCTTATTTATTTTATTTGTGATAGTCCTACTTCACATATTATTTTAGGAAACTCTTCTTAGATTCTAGTTTTGGGGACATGCCCACTTTTGATGGGGGATGGTAGCATTGAGGATATTCTACAAGTTCTTGATATTTTGCAGAATCTTCTTTCCATCTATAAAATTTCCCATCATGGTGATGGAAAACTTGTTGAGTTCTCTCGTATAGTTGTGACTATTTGAGAGATACAGGATCCTAAGAAGGTCATTGCTAAAGGCACAGTTGATCATGCAACCCATTTGTATAGATTTTATGAATTTAAGTTTTCATCAAGATCATACCTTATTGTTGTCGGTAGCAACAATGCAGTAAAACTAAGAGGGGGGGTGAATCAATTTTTACCAAGTTCAGAAAAATTAACTTTAAATTCATATTTGATCATGAACAACAAGAGCATAAATAATCACCACATCAACAACACACATAATACACAATTTTTTGTCATGGAAAACTTGGTTAAGGGAAAATCCACGGTGGGAACCTACCCACAATATGATGATACTCTATAGTACTTAGTATGTGTAAATATTACAATGGGGAATGCATATGCATTCATGCACACTGTCTAGAGATCACTACTCAAAACAACAAAGGAAACCAATCCTAGGAGGGCTCCATGCCTTACAAAGATCAGACACCCATCCATATTAAATGAATTGAAATAATTGCATCTCCAAATGCTTGATCACAGTTTTGATTAATCACATTGTCTGCACAACAACACTTCTCTTCTGTTTTCCACTACTGAATGATTAATTCTCTTGTTCGCACATTCAATACTCTCACAGATCATATATACAACCACATACACTCAACTTACATGATTACAAAACTTATTTATATAAATCATCAACCTTAACTTCAAGGTCGTCTCAACACATAAGACTTAATTATAAAATTACAAACCACACGATACACAAATCAATAACTGGACCAATACAATATTGACAACGACATAGTATGGACCCAAATCGTATCCTAGAACACACAAAACCACTAAATAATTTTCCAATATCATCCGCAACATGCGAAACCATCAAATATATTGCATAACACAAAGAATACCACTGAACCAGCTAAATCTTCAATAACACATAACACGATCAATGCAGACCACCAAAATGCATAGGAGATAATTAGAGAACATCAACAAGCAACATGAATTCCACCACAATAACCACAACAACTCAGATAATAAGAATCATCATTATTTCATCATCGGAGCTCAAGAACACCAACTGACAAAATAAAATATACGCTTGTGAAGTTCAAAATCATGAACCACCCAAATTGACGACACACATGAACATCCCAAACATTCTCCCAAAACCACACAACATAAAGAATCAAATCCAGAGCAATCCTATCCAGAATCACAACTCTAAAGTACATAACCAATAGAAAAACCAATCATCATGCTGAATCACATAACTCGATCAAATCACCTTTCAGAACACTGAAACTTATACTGAATCCACTAGAGATAAGTATCTCAAAACCCATTAATCTGCATTAGCACATCTACAACAAATCACCCAAACCAACTCTCTACAAAAAACCAATTCTCTACAACACATTCCAACAACTCTAATATCCAAGAATCTCCCCCTTTGGCATTGATGGAAACATATGAATGCGAAAAACAATCAATGCAAAAAAAGAAATCGACTCCAACAATCTCCCCTTGGGATCATACACACAAATCTCTACCTTGGATAAATAAGATAGTTTTTCACATGCATCTCTCCCCCTTTGACAATAATGCCAAAGACATACAAGTCATTATTCTCTCCCTTACCAATAATCTCTCCCCTTTAGAACCAACACTCACAAATCTGATCAACAAAACCACATACTGACTACTTTCTCAGAGTAGAAACACCCACTCATCAATCCAGATAAGAGGATAAGACAATGAAGTCCACCAGATCGATGTATTCAACTTCTGCAGTAGATAAAGAAATAGAATCTTGCTTCTTACTTGTCCAAGAAACCGACTTCTTTTCCAAAAAGAATGCTATACTGGTAGTGCTCTTCCGGTCATCAACATCACCTGCACAATCAACATTAGTATAATCACTCAAGATGAAATAATCATTCTTCGGATACCACAAAACATAATCAACTGTTCTCTTCAAGTATTTGAATATCCTCTTCACAACAGTAACATTACTTTCCGTAGGATTAGCCTAAAATCTTGCAATAATATATACAATATTCATAATGTGAGGTCTATTCTAAGTCAAATATAGTAGTCCACCAATAATAGATCTATATAGAGTCTGGTTAGCCTTCAGAGATTCATCATCTTTTGTCATCTTGCATCCAGTCACCATAGGAGTTCCAATAGGTTTGGAATCATTATAATCCAAATTTATTCAACAATTTCTTCAAGTTCATACTTTCCATTATTTTCCTTAGCCTCTTGTTGTAACACCAATAGGATTTTATCTTAGTAGAATATCCCAAAAATATTCCATCATCACATCCTGCATCAAATTTCCCTATATCGTCATATCTTTTGATATAACATTTAGTTCCAAATTTTTTGAAATATCTAACTATAGGAACATTACCAAACCATATCTCATAAGGGATCTTACTAGAATCACCTTTTATATGCACCTAATTGAATGTGTATACAACAATGCCGATAGCTTCTCTCCAATAGATATGCAAAACATTTCCTTCAATCATCATAGTTCTATTAGCACCAAAACATTTTTGTTCCTCCTTTCAACAACTCCAATTTGCTGAGGGGTTCTCAGAGTAGATAGCTATCTCCTGATTCCATGCTCCTCACCAAAAAAATTAAACTCACCAGAGGTTAATTCTCCTCCCATGTTAGACCTTAGACACTTCAACTTCAATCCCATTTCTATCTCCACTTTAGCTTTGAATATTTTGAATTTCTCCAATGCTTCAGATTTCTCCTTTAGAAAAATAACCCACATTATCCTAGAATAGTCATCAATCAACAACATAATGCATTTATCTCCCTGCAAGCTTCTCACTCTAGAAGGACCACATAAATTAGTATGCACAAGATCAAATAACCTATTAGATGTATACAATTTTCTCTTTAATGAAATTCTTGTTTTCTTTCCCAATTGACATTCTTTACGTACCGAATTAGTAGGCTTAACTATCTTAGGCTGATCTCTAACAACTTGCGTAGAAATAATATTAATTATGCATTCAAATTTAACATGACACATTCTTCTATGCCACAACCAACTCTCATCAATCTGAGAAATCAAACAAATTTTCTCACCAACATTCGGATGAAAGATATTACCTTTACTTTTAGTTCCTGATGCAATCTCTATACCAGAGCTATTCAAGATCTTACATTTCCTATTCTCGAATTGTAAATCATATCCCTTATCAACCATCTATCCAACACTCAAAATATTATGCTTCAAACCTTCAACATATAAAACATCATCAGTATTATGCTTACCATCAAGAGAAATAGAATCTCTACCATGAATGATGCAAGCTTTGTTGTCTCCAAATCTCACTACACCACTATCATACTTATCCATATTCACAAATTTACCTTTATCTCTTGTCATGTGATGTAAACAACCATTGCCAATCATCCATTCATCTTTCTCATCAATTTTAGCAGCCAAAGATTTCTCTTCAACAATACTACTTGTAGAATTAACAGATACCATATCATTTTCCTTGATAACAATGAACACAAATTCATCTTCTAAATTCCCTTTCTCAGACTCATCATTTGTTACACCTTCATCAACAACATAATAACACTTCTTCTAATATCTATACTTTCAATTAGGCTTGTAAGGTTTACTATACTTTGTCACTTTTTTTGCTCTTTCAGGACACCTAGAAGAAAAATGTCCAATCTTATTGCCTGAAAAAAATTTGAAAGGAAACTTCCCTTCATACTTATCAACTCCCTTCGGCAATGTTCTGGCAATAAGTGCTTCAAGCTCTTCCAATTCTCTTTCTTGTTCTTCCATCTCTCTAATTTCTCTTTCATATCTAGAAACCCTAATTCAACTCCATCCCAGATCATATTTTTCTTCCCAGATACAATAGCTTTAAATGCAATCTCAATTTTTCCATGTGATTCATCAAGTTCATTCAATTCAAAAGTATAAAGCTTACCAACCAGCATATCTCTTGTTAGAGTTGTCATAATACGGATCTCATCAATAGCAACAACTTTGTGTTTATATGGATGAGGCAAATATCTCAATACTTTTGCTAGAATCTCATCTTCTTCAAGAAATCCATCGACACATTTGATGTTCAACATAAGATCATTCACTTTAGCCATAAATGATGAAATATTTTGATCTTCTCCCATTCCTAGCAACTCATACTTTCCTTTCAAGCTGTGCAATTTAGATCCTTTCACATGTTTATCTCCTTGATACAAGGTTTCAAGATTCTCCTAAATATCATGAGTAGTCTGCAATCCCATCACATTAGTCCTCTCTGCATCAGTCAGGGCACTCAACAATACTTCTTTAGCTCTTATATTATGTTCAACATCTTTGATCTCAACTGCAGTATTAAGACAATTCGAAGGAACAATGTATGCATTCTTGGTTATCTTCCAATAAACTTCTGCAAGACAATTCAAGTGAACTTCCATCCAGTTCTTCCATATAGAGTAATTAGTTCCATCAAATCTTGGACTCTCCTTCTTGAAAACAACATCTGCCATCCCAGATCTCCTTAAGTGGTCAAGCCGCTTCTAGAGGATCTAGCTCTAATACGAATTGTTGGCAGCAATAATGTAGGGAAAATGAGAGGGGTGGGGTGAATCAATTTTGACTAAGTTCAAATAAATTATCCTTAACTTCAAATATAATCATAAACAACAATAACATAAATAATCGCCACATCAAAACACACATAACACACAAATGTTTGATGTCAAAAACCTGGTTAAGGAAAAAACCATAGTGGGAACCTACCCACAATATGATGATACTCTATAATAGTATGTGTATATATTACAATGGGGAATGAACATGCATTCGAGCATACTGCCTAGAGCTCACTACTCAAAATAACAAAGGGAAACAACCTTGCGAAGGCTCACTACCTTACAAAGATCGGACACCAATCCATATTACATGAACTAAAAAAATAACATCTCCAAATGCTGGATCACTATTCTGGTTAAGCACATTTTCTACACAACAACACTTCTCTGCTCTTTTCCACTACCGAAAGATTAATTTGCTTATTCACCCATTAAATACTATCACAAATCATAGACACAACCACAAACACTCACAAACACTCAACTTACATGATTAAAACACTTATTTATACAAATCATCAACCTTAACTTCAAGGTCGGCTCAACACAAGACTTAATTACAAAATTAAACTACACGATACATAAATCAATAATCAGACCAATACAATGTTGTCAAGGACATAGCATGGACCCAAATCAAATCCTCAAACATGCAACAACGCCAAATAATTCACCAAGATCATCTGCAACACGCTAAACCACTGAATATGTTGCATAACATGAAGAATACCACCAGACCAATAAAATTTTCAATAACACACACCACAATCAATGTAAACCAGCAAAATGCATAAGACATGATCAAAGAACATCAACAAGCAATGTGAATTCAACCACAATAAATGCAGCAAGTGGGATAATAAGAATCATCATTATTTCATTATTGGAGCTCATTAACATCAACTGACAAAATGAAATATACGCTTGTGAAGTTCAAAATCAGGAACCACCCGAATTGAGGACACACATGAACATCCCAAACATTCTTCAAAAACCACACAACATAAAGAATCAATTCTAGAGAAATCCAATCCAATCATCATAAATCTACTATACAAAACCAATCATCACATCAAATCACATAACTCAACCAAATCACCTTCCAGAATACTAAAACTCATATTAAATACATTAGAGATAGGTATCTCAAAACCCATTAATTTGCATCAGCACATCTGGAATAGGTCACCCAAACCAACTCTCTGCAACAAACCAATTCTCTGTAACACAAGAATATGTTGACCTCAATGACAACAACATATTCCAACAAGTCTAATATGTAACAATTGATCATGCAAATTCTACAAGCAAGATTTGACATGAATATTTGAAGAACCTAAATTACAAATATGTACAGTAGATGAGCATACAGACCTTGGTGATTGGTCTATTTAAGATCTCTTGTTTAGATGGATTTTTTTAATGTTGTTCTCTTAGAAAACATTATAGGGATCCATTTCCTAAGGGTATGGCCACACTAGCTTTGGCTCTCCTTGAGCTGGTTCATAGTGACCTCATGTCAATCCCTACAACTTCATTTTCAGGGGTCAGGTGTGTGCTCCCCTTTTGATGAACTGTCTAGGCACACATGGGTGTAATTTTTGAAGTAGAATGTTGAGATTATTGGATATTTCATAACCTTCATTGCATTTGTGGAGGAGTCAAAACATTCTTTATAGAAGATTCACATAGATGATGAGGGGGATATGTCAATCAGACATTTTAAGAATTCTATTATGCTCAAGGGATCCTTCATTAGCACACAATGACATACACTACTTGGCAGGATGGTGTGGTCAAGTAGAAGAATAGAACCTTAAGGGAGATGGCCAATTATATGCTATAGTCTAGGTCCATGTCTCCTACATTTTGGGAAAAGGCTATAAATTGTGTCAACTATATTCAAAACCATATGAATCATAAGGCAGTACAAAATATGACTCTTGAGGAGGCTTGGTCTCATGTCAAGCTCAAGCTTTCCTACTTCAGAGAATTGGGCAATGATGCATGGACATTCATTTCAGATGGTAGGCATAAGGCAATGGAGAAGAAGAGTCAATGGTTCATCTTTGCTAGCTATTGTGAGGATGTGAAACGTTATCATTTATTTGATCCCAACACTCAAGAGCTATATTTTTGTTGTGATATTGGACTGTTTAATGAGTCTTTCACTCCAAAGGATTATCCATCACAAACCTCTCCCTCCCTTCTTCCCATTTCTGCTTCTGAGGATGTCTTGTGTGGAGAGGATGATAATGATGATGCTCCTGAAGATGTTGTTCTTGATTATGGTATTTATGATGAGGATGACATTTATCTTGTTGTTGACATCACTCCATGTTCTCCTCCTACTTGACCTGCACCCAATTGACCTTTATGGGTTGATATAACTCTTGAGAATGTTGTTCCTCTTGTTGGTGATCCAAAGGCTACATGCTACACTTGTTCTTGCACTCTAGGTTTTAGTCTTTTGAGCCCTGCACTTTCTGCTGATCCACAATTTGTTTTTGATGCTTCGGGTGTTTCAAAATGGGGCAATGCTAATAGAATAGAGGATTATTCTTCTTTGATGAAAAATATTACTTGGGATTTAGTTCCTCTTCCTAAGGAAATAAATTTGGATTGATTCAAGTGGGTGTATCATACCAAATTTGTAACTAATGGTTCTATTAATAAGTATAAGCCTCATTTAGTGGCTAAGGGCTTTTCTAAAGTTGAGGGTATTGAATATTCTAAGAATTTTTCTCTTGTAGCCAAGATGGATTCCATTTATCTTGTACTTTCTATTGTTTCATCTTAGGGTTGGTTAGTGTATTAGATGGATGTGAAGAATTATTTCTTGCATGGTGATCTTCAAGAAGAGATCTATATGGTGCAATTGTCGAGCTTTGTGCATGATTCTTCACTTATTTGTAGGCTACATTGTTCATTATATGGACTCAAAGAAGCTCCTAGAGCTTGGTATGAGAAGATGAATAGTTGTTTGCTTACTTCAAAATTCACTTGATGTCACTTCAATCCTACATTTTTATATTTAGAGGCATGTGGGGATGTTTCCATTCTTGTTCTCTATGTTGATGGCTTGATTCTCACTGGGAGTTCTCTTTCCATGATTGAGGATACTTAACAAGATTTGATGGAGTGTTTTGATATGATTGATCTTGGTATTTTGCATTACTTTCTTGGTCTCTAGGTTCATTAGTCTTCTAATGGTATTTCTATCTTTTAGTAGAAGTATGCCTCTAATTTTCTTTAGAGATTTGGGATGGTTGATTGCAAGCCAGTCCCTACTCCTTTTCAATCAGGTGTTGTGTTGTCTACTAGTTTTACTACTCCCTCAATTGATGTTTCCTTGTATCAGTAGTTGGTTGGAAGCCCTTTTTACTTAATACATAATCATCCTAATATTTGCAATATGGTTGTTCTTGTCTCTTGATTCTCTTATGATCCTCATGGAGGTCATTGAAAGGAAACCAATTGTATCTTGAGGTACATCAAGTGCTACTGAGATTGTGGGCTTCATTGGCTCAGATTGGGCTAGTGATGTTGATGATCAGAAGTCTAGTTCTAGATTTGTCTTTTCTCTTAGTTCTGGTCTAGTTGCCTAGTATTGCAAGAAGCAAACTACTATTTCCTTATCATCAATTGAGGTTGAGTATCAAGGAGAAGCCTTGAAGAGTGAAGAGGTTCTTTGGTTTGATAGTTGATAGTTGAGTTTGGCCTTCCTGCTAATCATCCCACTACTCTTGGGTGCAATAATCAGAGTGCCATACATATTTATCACATCCCAGTGAAAAATCATTGCACCGAGCATATTGAGATTGAAATACACTTCATTTGGCAGGTTATTCAAGATTGTGTTCTTTCCTAGAGTATTTGTCCATAGAGTTGCATGTTGCAAATATCTTCACTAAACCTTTGGCATATTTTAAGAACCTTTAGTTGCAATCAATGTTAGGGATGAAGGAAGTAGTCCTTGGGGGTATTGAGGAGTCCTCCTTCCTTTCAATTTCTCTTTCTAGCTTTTGTTTGTTCTCTCTTTTGGAAAGAAATTTTCTCCCACAGGGTTTTTCTCCTTTTCTTTAGTAGTGAGAGATTTGAATTGCATTGTAGTTTTACATGGGTACCTAATATGGCGATGTGGGTAGGACCCATAATGCTTATGATATCACTTTTTCATTGTAGCTTTTGCATATTTCTCCCTACTTTATACTTAAGGGGGGTGTTTGTGTATGCATTTAGGCTATACACAATTTCTTAAGTTTACTTCAGGATAGGTAATTTTCTAGATGCATAGCCATTTATTATCTATAAGGTTAGGCATATAATTTTTGTACGAGTGTGGTTACACATTCTCTCTTTCCTAATTGGGTCATTTGTCCTTGTTGTTTGTACATTGCTCTCCTTAATTCTTCTTTATAGGTATAAGGTTTGTATATTTGTAAACATCTCATTCTAATCAATGCATTGTTTACATTGACTAGTGAAATAACTTTGGTTTCTTCTCATTGTTTGGTGGAGGTTTGAGGTTTTGGTTTGTAGCATAGGCTCATAGGTGCATTAATAACAATAGTAATTTTTTCTTATAGGATCTTGCTTTTATAATTACAATTATAAGTGCCAAAATATATGACTAATTGTTTGATGACTCTTTATAAACCTTGGTTATCGTCTACTAAAACTTTCACAGAACATGAAAATTTAAAAATGAAATCATCCAATATTATAACAAATACCTTATACAAAATATGTTCTAATTAATATGAAAAACTGGTTATAAGGACCCAAAACCTTTAACATAGGAGCATATAATAGATCATCAAAAAGAATCCAGACCAACTAAGAACAACTTACAAGATGACTATCAAAGAGCCCAGTTAACCAAAAGGTTAGCAAAAGAAAGGAACAACAAAGCACAAAACCCAGGGAAAACACATCACAACTATAAAGACTTAAGGAGATCCACCTCCTTATTGATCAGCTACTAATAGTTTACTACAATAGCTTTGTGTTCTTCCAGGTCCTTTTTTAGCTTCTTCTCCTTCTTTTTACCTCTGGTCCTTGTTCTAGGTCCTTGCACTTCTCTTGTGCCTTCAATGTCAGGTACAATCTCCAGGGAGTCCTTTTCCTCCTCCAGTTTACTAATGAGGATTTTTGTACTGCCAGTAGAGGCCTTCAGAATGTTTGATCTTTTATCTGTTATACTTTTAAGGCGTTCCTCAATTTTTTTGACTTTATTGTCAGTTTCCGCCATTCCAGTGGTCACCTCCTCCACATTCTAGTCAACTTCTGAAATCTTTCTCTGTATTTGTTCCTCTAGTTTCTTAACATTCTCTTCCTATCTCTTCTGATTGTTCCTATTTATCTATTTCATTATTATTTTGTCCATTTATGATCTTTGGGTTACTATTGTATCGATCCTTAAAAATGATTAATCTAACGTCCTTGAGGAGGCCCTCTTCTCCCTTCCATGTGACAATTTTTGTATGATTAACTGCCACATTGGCAGCCTAGTTAGTTGAACAATTAGCTTCACGATAAATATGAGATATGAAGCTTTTCTCAAAGGTGTTGATGAGGTCTCTAGCTTTCTTTATTATGTTATTGATAGTCCATGAAGGCTTATAGGTTCCTTTTAGGCATTTGATGATGTTGTTAGGATCCCCTTCAATAGTTCCATCTTTTAGCTAGGAGTATACCTTGTAGTGCAGCCATTGCTTCTGCTTTGTGGTTTGTTTGACTCCCTATAGGAACAACAATGATTTCCTTACAATTACCATTTTCATCTCTGAGAATTGCACCACATCCCGCAGGGCTGGGATTACCTTTTGCCGCACCATCAAAATTGACTTTGGGCCAACCATTTGGGGGAGTTTGCCATCTAGCTTCTAATCTTTTGTTTTGTTTGGGATCATAACTACCAACACTCTTTAGATTCCAGGAGCTTAATATGTGAGTTTCCAAGGGGTTGGCTGAAATGCAAGGAACCCCAATGATCCCAATGTTCTCCACAATCACCCATTGAATTTTCTGGAAAACAACTTCTTGGGTGAGAGAGTTGTCCCTGAAGATACAGTTGTTCCTTTCTTTCCATATCCCCCACAAAATGTGAGGGAGAGAAAGCTGCCACAAAGATCTCAAAAAGGGGTTAGACCATTGATAATTCCAAGAGTGGAACAATTCACTGATAGTGTTAGGAAACACCCAATCAATGCAAAAATTCTTAAGAAATCTTTCCCAAATTGAAACAGTAAAGGAATAGTGGATTGGCAAATGGTCCACAGACTCTTCCTCCTCAAGACATAGAGCACATCTATTAGGGAAAGAAAAACCTCTACCCTTAAGATTGTCTAAGGTCAATATTTTATTTTGAAGAATAGTCCAATAGAAAAAGTTGATTTTAGGGATCGAGCCCTTTATTCAATCTTTAGACCAAAAAGGATTTTTTGAAAGGGCAAGGGAGAGGACACCATACATTGAAGAGACATTGATGTTTCCTGAAAGCTCATATTTCCATATAAGGGAGTCTTCCTCTTTATTCAGCCAAGCCAAAAAAAGATGGTTCTTAAGATTGATAAGGTCTGGGTGAATACTTTCAATGTTCTGCCATTTATTGCCTATACAATACCCCTCAACCAAAGGGCCATAGATTCTAATATAGGAGGAAGCATAAGGTGCCCATTGAGGGATATCAATCAAAGATTTATCAAAAATCCAGGGATCTTCCCAAAATCTAACTTTCCTACCATTGCCAAATTTCCATTAACCCCTTTAGCAATGTTATCTTTACACTTAAAGGCATGATTCCAAATGTGGAACCCATTCATACTGAAATCAGAATTGATAAAAGAGGATAGAGAAGAAGAAAAAAGAGAGTACTTACTTCTCCAAATTTTACACCATTCACTATCAGAGTGGAACAATCTCCATACCTATTTAGACAAGAGAGCTTCATTGAGGGTCTGGATTCTTCTAAGGCCTAGGCCTCCTTTAATTTTTGGTCTGCACACCTTATCCCAAGCCACACGAGACATTATTTTCTTTTGCTCAACCCCTAATCAAATGAAATTTTTTCTTTGAATTTTCTCAATTGCATCAACATATTTAACTAGAATTTTGAAGAGGGCATAAATAGGTATGCTTTGAAGAGAAGCTTTTAAAAGTTGAACCTTTCTAGCCTAACTTAAGAGGGCTCCTTTCCACCCAACAAGCTTTTTTTGAAATTTGTCCACCAGAGAGCTCCAAAAGGAATCAAGTGGTGCAATTCCCAAAGGGAGGCCAAGATAAGTGGTAGGAAGATCAGCAATCCGACATTCTAGAATTATGCTGATTCTATGATGTCTTCTCTCTAGAGTATTGATGAAAAAAACTTTGCTTTTAACCCAATTGATAAGCTGGCTTGAAGCAGAAGCAAACTTACATAGAGTGTCCGTCAGGGTTCAAGCTTCTGAAATGCTTGAATCCCCCAGGACAATGGTGTCATCCACAAACTATTGGTGTGAATAAGTATGATTAACTGAAGAAGGTTGGAATCCCTTAAACATTCCTCTAATCACCATGCTTTCCATAGACCTACCGAAACATTCAGCCATAATTATGAAGAGGATAGGAGAGATGGGATCCCCTTGCATCAATTTTCTAGAAGATTGAAAAAAGGAGGAAGGGGATCCATTGACAAGAACAATAAAGGAGGCAGAGGTAATAAGTTGTTTGAAGAGGTCCACACATTTGGTAGAGAAGCCATAACCCATAAGAACCTTCATGAGGAAAGACCAATCAACTCGGTCATAGGCCTTAGAGAGATCAAGCTTGAGGATGAAACCTCGTTTCTTAGCCGTAACAAGAGAATGAAAATTCTCATGGATAGTAATGATGGAATCAATAGTTTGTCTTCCTATCATAAAACCATTTTGCAGATGATTAATCAAAGAGGGAAGGACAGTCAGGATTCTAGAAGTAAGGACCTTAGAAATAATCTTATAAAAGGAATTGCATAAGTTGATTGGCCTGAACTTATCCATGGAATTAGCTCCTTGAATTTTGGGGATTAATGCAATGAAGGTTCCATTGATCTCTTTCAAAAGTCTTCTAGCCCCAAAAAATTCTTTGACCCCATTGGAAACATCTTTCCCAACAATGTCCCAGAATTCTTGGAAGAAGAGCATGGGGAAGCCATCAGGACCAGGAGCTTTGTTACCATCAACATTCCTGATCTCCAGGTGTGAAGGTATAGCAGAGAGGGAGGCATTCATCTTCTCATCAATGAGGCGAGGAATATTCTAAAGAAAATAAATTTGAGCATTAACATCCAAACTCTGATCCCTACTTAGAAGATCAAAAAAGTATCTTTTAGCCTCATTTCTTATCTCATCCTCCTTAACCAACTCCCCATTGTCCACTACCAGTTTTGTGATCCTGTTTGCCGCTTTATGTTTGATGGTCGACATATGAAAGAATCTTGTGTTCTTGTCTCCTTGCTTCAGCCATGTACATCTTGATCTTTGCTTCCAAAAATTTTCTTCTTTAGCAATGATTTCATGATACTTTTTAAGGATCTCATTTTCTTCAGCAATTAACACAATAGAGAAACCATCCTTCTGAATTTGGACCTGTATTTTATTGAGATCATCTTGGATTTTACCTTTGACCTAAAAAATGTTCCTAAAGCTGGTTTTATTCTAGAACCTTATATTGTCCTTGATACTTTTGAGTTTCTTCACGACTCTATACATAGAAGTGCCCTCAACTTGAATATTCCACCATTCCTGTATTTTAAGGGTGAGGTCTGGACGATGAGTCCACATTTTTTTGAATCTAAAAGGAAAATGCCTTCTTCTATTTATTGGGTCAGCAAAAAGAGTTATGGGATAATGATCAGACCCAACCCAGATGTGGGCAGACAGGGAACAAAAGTAATGTCTGTACTAGTCATCTGAAATAAGAGCCCTATCAAGACAAACTTGGATAAGGTTGTTTTCGGTCCTCCTATTATTTCAAGTGTAATTGCATCCGTATATCTCCACATTATTGAGATCATGAGTGTTTATAAAATCCATGAGGCCCATTCTGCTTTCCAGCTGAGAGGGGCTTCCACCAAATTTTTCTTGCTCTCTCAAAGGAGTATTAAAGTCTCCCATGACCAGCCAGCTAAGATTCGTGAAGTTGTCCCTTATTTCCATAAGTTTTTTTCAAAAGAAGTTTCTAGCTTTCAAGGTATTAGGAGCATATATGTTCGTGAGGACCCATGATGTTCCATCTTTTAAATGCTCAAATTTTATACAAGAGAAATTCCAAATAGTAGCAATGCCTCCCAAGGCACCTTTCGAGCTACCACCACTGATACTCCCAGATTTAAATAACTTCAGAGATTCAACTTTTTCTCTACTCATTTTAGTCTCTTGAATAAGAAAGATATCATGTTTACTATCCCTTATCATGTTCCTAATAATATCATGTTTGTGGGGATTATTGAGTCCCCTAATATTCCAAGAGATAATCTTCATAGTTACTTACCAATTCCTAACTCCTTCAGAGTCTTCTGAGTCCCATCTGCTATGTTCTTGGTGGCCTCCTTGTCTCTGACTTTTTGGTTCAAAGGTCGCACTAGGGAAGAGGAAACATACCCGACATCAACTTGGGCTATTTTTCTATTCAAAATATGTTGAACAACAATAATTCAACAATTTATTAATCCTTATAAATTATTTAATTTAAATATAAGACAAAATACAAAATTTCCATATCTATAGAACAATCTGAGAAGTAACCATGTGAAAGAGATTAATTATATGTATAATTACCAAAAATATTCAAGCATGATGAATAGCATATGCACTCATGTTCCTTATGTCATAAGATATATTTAACGAAAGATATAAATTATTACCATATACTATCTACTCATTTTGATGCTTGTATATGTGTTATAAACACATGAGGAGGAAAATAACATCCAAAGTACACATTTTACATCAGTGTTTTCAAGTCAGTGTCATGACAGAATGGCAAGGACTATCATGCAACTTTTTTCCAAGGTTAATAGGATTTCTAAAAGACAAAAACTTTGCTTAACACAGTAAATCCCAACTACAACTACAATAATTTCTCTTGAGTATTGATAAAGGCCTGTACATATTTGTTTCAGTCAAATCACGAACCCATTATTGTACTAGTTTCATAATCAATCAAGGCAGACACAAACATAAATGTGGCACCCTAAGTGAAGCTTTCTCCTTTAAACGATCCTATCAACTTTTCCTACCAACACAAGTATATAAAACTCCTCGATCCAGGTCAAAAGATCTCAACAATTTTTTTGATTAGCTCATTTTCTTTGAGATGTTCAGTAGTTTGTAAAAATGACGTAATAATGCGATCGTAAAATGCATCCTTTGGCATTCCTTGTCCTCAAAGATGTGTTTAACCACCATCATACTATGTGTGTGAAAAGGGGACTTGTATTTGTAACTGAAATACACAACACTTAAATAAATCATTAGATGCATGGTTAGTAAATCAATAATCAATGAATAATAAACCATTGCAAAGCGACCTATTGCCTTCTAGTAGATGTGATTTTAGTCTTGCTCTCAAATTTCATATGCAATACAAGTGACCAGATGACATCTAAACGGAGGATTTAATCTATATGAGCATGGATTTAAGGTAGATGGATGCAAGATATGCACGATGATTGCAAGATTAAGCTATGAATAAATGTTAAGCTAAATGATTTAACAATATATTCTCCAAGATTCTTGAATGAGAGATGAAGGCCTGAATTTATAGAAAATTCAGAAAGAAACCAATGACTGAGATCAAATGATGATGAGCGGTCAAGATTTTCCAATAGGAAGCACAATCTAGGTGAATTGATGTGATTGGCTTCTTTTCTGAGTTTTAAAGGAAATTGATCTAAAATTAAGATAAAATGAGAAAAAAACTGATTTATTCTCTATTTCATTCAATATTGAGACTTAATTGTTTTAATTGCTTTCTCTGAGACTATTCTTCAATTTTTAATTTGATTTTCAAGATTATCTCCACTTGATTTATTTTCTCAATTTTTAATTCTTTTTGTCAATTAATTCTTTTTTGATGATTTAATGGCAAATTTATTAAATAATTAAATATGCAAGGATATTTAATTAAATAAATTGGATAATTGATAAAAAATGATTTACTTGGAATGATTTAATTAATTAAATAAATATTTAATTAATATTGAGTGATTAATTTGCCATGTGAAATTAATGATTGAAGAATTAATTAATTAGGTGCTCAAGGTTGATTTAATTGCCTTTGGTTAGGACCTTTGTTATGTTATTGAGATTAGGGACTCATGGTTTAGGTGACCATTTTTAGGGTATTACATTTGCCCCTCTTTGAATTAATATGTGAGCAACACGTTGGTTCAAAGAATAGTTGATGTTGAGGAGAAACCAGATCTGAACTTGATTGATCATGAACCAGATGAAGAAAGAGGTGTTCAGTTTGATTTAAGTAGTGAAACTAAACAAACTAATTGAAAGCAATACCGATCCCAAACTTGATTGAACTAGGATCGATGAAGAGAAAAGATATTGAACTTGAACTTGATTGATCATGAAGCAGATCTTACTGATCTAGAACTTGATTGAACTAGACACACAGTGAGAAAAGATAAATCGATCCTAAACTTTATGGATCAAGACATGATGAGCGAAGATAAACTGTCCTGCTTGATTTGGTGCAATGGAATTGAAGACCTGCTTAGATTGAACGCATGATCAAAGATACTCTTTAAACCCTTGATTGAGTTTAAACGAATAATCAAATTGATGAAAAGAAATGAATTTGATTAATGTTAAGAGACTAATTTTAGATGAAGACAATATCAACTTGATTTGATGCAACTAAACTGATATGCCCCTAGAGATTGATTTGATTCAAATGATCAAGAAATCTCAACTTGATATGAAACGATGAAGCTGAGATGCCCCTAGCAATGAGGGATTGTTTGAAGTTCTGTAAAGATTAGCTTCTTGACTTGTAATGAATATCTTCAAAGAAATTATCGACTTTGACAATGAGATCACTGAAAAGATGATGATGATGTCATGAGTATGCCCCCTTGGGAGCAAAATCGAAAGATAGTGAGGGTGCACAGTGATTTTAGGCAATTTTTTGAATGGGGATAAGTTATTTGAGCATGAAGATTAATGTTCAATAGTTAAAATCAGAGTTGATGTGAGAATTAAATTGAGATTTTAGCGTTGATTAACGAGAAATTGAGTGCAAATTGAAGAAGAGAATGAGCAGTTGATGAAAGCGCTAAGTGGTCTCCGTTATGCAAAATTGACTAGGAGGATGATCTCATATTTTGATTTCAATCCCAAAAATGGAATTAGTACCATTGATTTAGCTTAGGGTACAATTTTCATGCCTATCGGAGCAAGTTGAAAAATTAGGCTTTTGGCTATATAAGGGGTCCAAGTGTCATTTTCAATTCATTTTCACCTCTCCAAGTTTGAAATTTAAAAAGCCCTCTATGAAGAAAAATGGCCATTTCGATCCAAGAGCATCGATTCAAACACCAGAGACGACATACTCGACCGCAAAACTACGACCCAATGGTAAGTGATCAATCTTATGCCTTTGCATTTCATAAATTTTGATTTTTTTTGAATTTTTTGGATTTTTATTTCGTTGAAAAGTCATTTTATGTCATTTTTTCATGTGATAAAATGCTATCTTTCATATGACAAATTGCCCCTCTTGTATTTTGTCATTTGAGCATATATGTTCTGTCGTTTGGTGTTGTCCCATTATTTGTACAAAATTTTTCTTCATAACCCAATGTATCATGTGAGAGAATACCATTTATCGTATGGGAATGTTTTGTCGTGCTACATATAATCCTCACTCGTACAAAATTTTGGCTTTCTGTGAAAACTCATATGAAAAATAGCGAGCATTTTTAAGAGTCAAAACATGAATTTTTTGGCATTTTGTGTATTTGGATTAGCGTGCATGTTTAACATATTTTGTGGCATAATTTGGATGACTTGCTGATACTTTATTGTTTTCTTTTTGCAGATTCGGTTGCCAGATATATTGTTTTGGTGTGTATATCCTCTGACGATGAGGCTAGTCTGTGAGTTATCAAATGCGGATAGAGCACATATTGATTTGTACGGTTTTGAGCATTTCCATTCTCGGGATGTTGACTGCGCTAGTTGATTTGTGTGGTGTAAATCACAAGATGCTGACTACGCTAGTTGAGTGTTTCCATTCAGAGCATAACACCTTCCATCTACCAGTTGGTGAGATGACCATTACACTAGAGGATGTGTATAGGATTTTGAGGATTTTGTTTGTTAGGGACAAGGTTCATTATGATTCTACTTAGCGACCAGGTGTCTTAGTATTGAGATGCATATTTCATGATGAGACCATCCTTGAGTGGGCTATCACTTGGGATGATATGATGAGTAGATATAGTCATCAATTTCCACTAGCATGTGTGTTAGCAGGTATGATAGGTTGTTTTGTCATGCCAGACAGGGGACAATATGGCTTTATTGACTCATCTTGAGAGATTAGGGTGGGGATCTTGTTTGTTAGCCCACATGTATCCTGAGATGCACGAGATCACCTATAGAGGGGCGAAGAGTATGGCGAAAGGGGTTTTTGTTCTACAGATTTGGGCCTGGGAGCATATTCCAGTTTGTAGGCCGATAGTAGATGATTTGAGAGAGGAGGGTCAGCCCATTGTTGATTGATATTCAGGATATGTTACTCATCCCCATCTGGGAAAGACAGACTACTAGAGGAGACATCTCGATGATTTGATCATGGCAGTGTGGAGATTGTATAAGGGTCTAGAGTTGTGGGATGACTGGAGAGCTCAAAGGAGGGACATGCTCATGACTCAACCTTTGATTGGCCGATTATCATCGATCATTGAGCAGTTTGTGGTTTCTAGGGTTATGAGGCAATATGGCAGGCCATAGGGTATATCACAAGAGTTTACTGCCTATGCCTGATATGGAGATGAGGAGCGATGAGGATGGGCTCCGAGGTTATCCTACATGCTGAGCATGCAGGAGCTAGCTGGTTTACAGTGACAACAATGATATTACTTGGAGGATATTGCGGATGTGGGGGTATTGCTCCAGTACAGGGATTGGTTCCAAAGGCATCTTTTTCCTAGAAAGCATGTGCCTCTAATAGAGGAGATTGAGAATAAGGCACCCGCACAGGCACAAGTACTGGGTCAGGTACAGGGGTGAGGATAGGTGTAGGGACATGGACAGGTGCAAGGACTGAGAGTGGACACACCTAGGTGTGTAGGAGGTGATCTTGGGGCTAGTAGCAACAGGATACGAGCTGGAGGGAGACAATGATAGAGAGGGGAGGGTGGATCTTTAGGGGCTGTTGGGGTTGAGGGTGGCAGTGCTAGGGGCTAGGGAGTAGAGGGTGGAGGGGAGGAGGAGGAGAGAGAATATCCTAGGTAGGTGAGACAATGGAGAGATGAGAAAGGAGGTGAAGAGGAAAGAGAAGAGCCTATGAGAGAGCAGGGTGCACCAGACACGGTATGGTTGTTGAGGGATAGATTGGTAGGTTTACAGTCATAGTTGACAGTGGCATATATGTAGCTTGGAAAGCGAGACCGACAGCTAGTTGAGGTCAAAGAAGAGTGAGATACTCTCCAGCAAGAGGTTTTGCACCAGATGAGTTAGGCAACATATTATGTTGCACCTTATAGTGTAGCAATCCTAGTGGTACAATACATTGTTCCATATTCACAGTATATGGCTCGATCTGAGGGCGCTAGGGCACCTAGACAGGACATCGGTCAATAGGCACCACCTCCTCCACCGCTTGGCAATGAGGGAGAGGTGAAGAGCTAGCTTGTTATATCTCATATATTTTGTTATATATCCCATTTTTGTAGCCTAGATGATTCTTACTCAGATGAGACATTGTATATGATAGTTGACATGATTTGTACTTTGAGACTTTTATGATGATATATACGAGATCTTGATTTGATTTCATTGTACTTGTGTTGATTAATTATGAGATTTCTTTCTATATGCTTTATTCTATATGTATGCATATCTTTTCAATATGGATGTATGCAATGGAGATGTGTATTGATGTTGTTTTTTTCATTTCTTTTCATATGCAAATAAATGATGAAAATGAGTAACGAGTAACGAGTAATGCAAATGTTTATTTTTCTTCATGCAATAATATGAATGCAAATAAGTATATAATAAAATGTATGGATATATATAAGATGCTTATGTATGCAGCTGACATCTCAATACATACGTACTCGATCGGAGAAATGATGATGAAAAAGAGACCACTTAGCTGAGAAATGATGATGCTTCAAACTCTCATTCAAAAGATAAAGAGATCATTGTTATCATACAGAAATCACTTGAAATGCATAAAATTTAGAATGAATGCAACCTAAACCTAGTCACTAGATTTAGAATGCTTAATTTTCATCACTGAGTGTTTTACAAACATAGCAGGCAAAATAGAGTTCCTTCCTTTTCATATGCAATATTAGTTATCTTGTCCGGAATGACCCTTTTTCATTCATATCCTTGGACAGATTACACATGCATATGGATTGCACATTAAATAAATTCCCTCAAAATAGTCAAAGAAATGACTCCAACCTCCCTGTAGCATTCAAACAAGTGGAGTTGAGGTATGTGTGGTGATTTCACCTTGATGTGAAGGCACTTATCATAGACACCCATCTAATTAGATGTTTCCAGATCATTGGATTCATTCCTACAAGAAGAAAATAAAGAAAAATATTATTCCCCCAATTCTTGCTCCTCTTAGTCAAGATAGACTTCCTCGAGTTACTCAGAGGGAATAATAATTGAAAGCCAATGTAAAAAACAACACATAAAGAATTTTTTTTGCATATCTCAAACCATTTAGTGATTGTTTTTAGTAGTCTTGTTTTGCTTGTGTACTCAATGATAAAACTCTTTAGTAATTTGGAGATGGGTGGCTAACTCAGATTGGATGACCGAGTACCACTGATTGAAAGATGACTTGGTTGATACTACTTAGGACATGTAAATTGATCATTCGATTACCCTAAGACTAGGATATTTGATCAGTTTCAAGCCAGGAGGGTTCAAAAGAACTAGGATGTCACGAAAGTGACTAAAAGATATGTACAAGTGAAAGCCAGGATGCAGGAAAGAAGGAATGAAAATGAGAAATGCCAACATTGTGTTGATAGATGGAGCACTTGAGTACAAGAGGCACCCATTTACTAGGTTTTCACCTGCTTAGATAAGATTCTTTTTTTTCTCTCTCTTTTTTTTTTCTAGGACATTTTATGATTTTTATGATTTTTTTCAGGACTTTTTAGTTTTTTAGGATTTCTTTAGGACTTTTTCTAATTTTTAGAATTTCTTCAAGACTTTTTAGCTTTACAGGTAGCTAGATTAGAAAATACTAAGTGAAGAATTTCTTCAAGTGGATGGTGTTGATAGGTTCATAGAGCTGTTCACCTTCTGATGTTGAGAGATGATAGGCACTAAAGCCAAAGACTGCAGTAATGATGTAGGGACCTAGCCAATTGGGTTCAAACTTCCCTTTTTTGTCTTGAATTTGTTGATTTTTAGGATTTTCTCTTAGAAGAAGGTCACCAACTTGAAATTATCATTGTCGAACCTTCTTGTTATAACCTCTAGACATTCTCTTTTGATACGCTCTTAGATGATCAAACACCACTTGCTGACATTCATCCAGCAACTCGAGTTCTTGCATTCTATATATTTTGTAGTCTTCATTAGTAACAAGACCTTGTAAAAAAACTCTTAACTATGATATTTGCATCTCAATAGGTAAGATTGCTTCGGACCCATACACCAAAGAAAAAGGTGTAGCCCTAGTAGGTGTTTTGATACTTGTCCTATAAGCCCATAGTATAGGATTGAGTTGCTAATACCAATCCTTTCTAGATTTATTTACTATTCTGTGTAAGATAGTCAACAAATTCTTGTTAGATGCTTCAACTTGTCCATTACCTTAAGGGTAGTATATGGATGACCACTATTGTTTTATATTGAATTTTTCACAGAGTTCATCTAGATATTTGTTCTTGAACTGCCCTCCATTGTCAATCACAATGGTTGAAGGTATCCCATACCTTCAAATAATATAGTTTTAGATGAACATAACTACTTGTTTATCAGTTGCTTTAATCAAAGAAACCACTTCTACCCACTTAGGGAAGTACTTAGTGGTAGTTATAAAAAATTTGTGACCGTTAGATGATGCGAGATATATTTGGCCAATGAGGTCAAATTCCCATTGTTGAAAAGGCCAATGTGTAATGAAGGGTATGAGATCCCTTGTTGGAGCATGTATGAGGTTCCCATGTAGCTGACACTTCTCATAAGTTTTATTAAATTTTATAGCATCTTTCTCCATGTTAGGCTAGTAGTAGCTATACCTTAGTAGTTTTTGTGCTAAAGTTAGACCGTTTGAATGGGATCCACAAATACCTTCATGGACCTCAGATAGTGCACATTATGACTCTTTATTTTCTAGACACCTAAGTAAAGTACTATACAAACCTTACCTAAATAGGTTGTTAGTGATGATGATCTATCATGAAGCATTTTGGATTAGGTTCCTTTTCTCATTATGGGTAAGATTGTCATGGATAACTTGATCACACAGGTAAGAAAAAATGTGGCTATAGTGAGATGAGTCATATCCAATAATAGAACTGACCATCTGGGACTTAGAAGAATCATAGGAAAGATAATGTAACTCTTCCACCAAGAATTCAAAGAGAAAGTTATATTTCTGTAGCCATGGTATAAATGCCAAGGTGCCCATAGCATCTGGTGCTCTATTTGTTGATCTCGGGATCTACTGAAATGATACAAAAATAAAGTATTTCTTGAGATCATCCACCATTCTCTTATAAGGGATCAGTTTCTCATCTCTATTTTGATATATAATTGATTTTGTTCATGATTAGTTGAGAATCTCCATAGATGTATAAGTCTACAATGTTGTTTGTGCAAGGGAAGAGAATCCTGTAAGATTTGGGGATTGAATATTTTTGAGGAGTAATTAAAAGTATTCCAACACTAGAACCATATTGAGTGAAATACCCATCAAAGAATATCTTCCATGATCATTGAGTAAGGTTGATGATTAATTCATCCAAAAATTTTATGTGGAAAGGTTGGCTGTCTTCAAGTGGAGCATCAACAAGTTAGTTTGGAATGACCTATCCTTTGATGGCTTTGTGTTCTACATATTCAATATCAATTTTCATAAGAACCTTGATCCATTTAGCCATTCTTATTGTAAGTGTTGCTTTGCTGAGAAGATATTTGAGTGGATCAATCTTAGCCACTAGCTTAATAGAGTGTGCTAACATATAGTGTCTTAATTTTTGCGATGCAAAGAATAATGCCAAATAAGCTTTTTCTATGATAGTATAGTTCATTTCATAAGACACCAAGGTCTTGCTAATATAATATATGGCTTTTTTCTTTTTGTTTTCATTCTGTTGTGCCAAGAGTGCCCCCAGTGATGTATAAGTAGCTGATATGTATAGAATCAATGGTTTACCCTGAACTGATGGCATCAATATATGTGGATTAGAAATGTATTAATTGATTTGTTGAAGATGTTGCTCACATGCCTCATCCCAATTGTATTGGACTCCTTTTCATAATGCCTTGGTGAATGGTTGAGCTTTGTCTGCTAGCTGAGATATAAAGTGCCTTATTGATTGGAGATATCCTTGTAAAATTCTCATTTGACTAATATTCTTGGGTGGAGGCATTTCCATTATGGCTTGGACCTTTTCAGGATTAACCTCAATTTCTTTATTTGAAATAATGTAACCAAGAAATTTCCATGATGTTACTTCAAATACACACTTTTTAGGATTTAGCCGGAGCTTTAATTTTTCCATTCTATCTAGTATGAAACCTCTTGAATATGTGTAGATCCCTTCATGATTTTTACTAGGGTGTCATCAACATAATCTTCCATGTTTTTGTGCATCATATCATAGAAGATAGTGGTTACTGCTCTTTGGTAAGTCGCTCCTGCATTCTTTAGTCCAAATGGCATGAAATTCCAGCAGAAGGTTCCCCATGCACATGTGAAGGCTATCTTTTCTTGATCCTCAAGAGATATCTTGATCTAATTATAACCAAAGAATCCATCCATTAATGCACATATCTCGTATGCAACAATTATATCCACTATCATATCAATGTTGGGCAATGGAAAATCGTGTTTTGGACACACTTTGTTGAGATCCCTGAAGTCTATGCAAACCCTAATAGATTTGTTTGCCTTTGATATAGGTACTATGTTTGATATCCATTCTAGATAGTCTATAACTCTAATAAATCTAGCTTTTAGCAATTTTTCTAGCTCATATTTGACTAGCAGTGCCACATGAGGATGCATCTTATGGAATTTTTTCTCGACTAGTTTAAGTCCTGGTGCAATAGAGAGATGATGTATGATGAGATCAGGATCTAGACCTAGCATATTGGAGTATGTCCATGCAAAGTTGATTTTCTTTTCTAAAAAGAGGTTGCTGAAATCTTTTAACTCTTCTACTGATAGTGATTGAGCTAGATGAATGATATATGACATCTATTGACTTCCAATATTGACTGTTTGAGTTGGTTCAATCAATATTGAAGACCTTTATTGAAAGTGACTTGGAAGCATATCAAGTATCTCACCCTCAAGTGCTTCAGAGAGGTTTTCACTCTTAGGTACGTCCTTTATTTTCACTATTTTTTATTCTAACACCGCCACAATGTGGTTTTCACCATCAGATCTCACTTTTAATTTTTTTTTTGTGTTTTTTGCGACTGAGATACTTGATGTCTATTTTAGTCATGTTCCCACTTTTCTCACTAGTGGAAGAGTCCATTGGTTCAACTACATTAAGATAGCTAGCTAATGTGTAGTCATTGGCGAAGATAGGTATATTCAAAGGTTGGTTGTAAAGAGTATAGTCAATCAGTTCAGGATGTACAAAAGATAAAGTTTGAATAGGTTCAAGGAAGTTCATGGTATTATCATCATAACTTCTAACTGACAAGTTGAGTACTAGAAGACTACCTTGTGTAGGTGTCTCGTGGCCAGGAAAAAATACAACACGATTATCAAAGTGCATGTTAATATTTAGTGGACCTAACCCAACCGACCTATTCCTAGCATCATCCCCTATGTCAGATTGGACTACATATCATGGCATGAGAGTAACAGGGCCAACAGACAACATCTCAACATTCATGATGGAGTAGTTATAATATGATGTTGAATAGTTGTTGTTATAAATAGAGCTTCTGTCTGAGTTATCAGAGTCATAAGATGAAGTTTTTGACTCATCTTCAAGTGATTTAGTAAAAGTATGTATAGTATCAATGCCTACATCTTTGATTCTACAAGTTCCTTCGTTATTTGGTTCATTGATCACTTGTATTTGACATACCTATTGACATAACCTTAATGGTTCTATTAGTCCCTGTCGTCTTTCCCATTCAACTTCCTCTAGACTAATGACTATTCCTACTTATGTAGCTTCTAATTCTTCTTTTATAGTTCCATACCTGATTTGTTCTATCTCATTAGAGCGAGATATAGTTGGTGAAGAATTTTCTTGTGTTTTATCTTCCTTCAGCTATTATTCATAGTCTTCTTGTCATTTTAGTCTGACTTCTTCTATTTCCTTTTGTAGTTTTAAGTGTATCAACTCTTGTTCCTCATTTGTGATATCACTAGAATCTTTAGGGGTTTCTATAGTAGATGTATCTAAGAGATGATCTGGACCACCTTCATACTCATTCAAATCAGTTTCTGAATCATCTACTTATTATCTACCAGTATATGTGATTGGAATGTTCGGTGGTGCAAATAATTCTCTAAATATTTCTACCTCTTATTTCATATCCTCTAGAACTTCTAGTTCTTGTAGTATTATAGATGATACAATAAGAACTTGATTACCATTTTCTTCTTCTCTCTGGGTTGGCAATTTTTCTTCTTCATCTTCATACTCTTCCTGAGTTTGCTGAGTATTGCGGTCCTATGATGTTGAAGGTAGTACCTTTTTCTTCCACTTAAGTTGATGGTGAGAAGTATGTTTCTAATTTGATTACTTTCTTGGATTGTATCCGAGTCCAGCTTTATCATTTTCAGACTTAGTTTGTAGTTGAATAGGTTCAACAATACCTTCCTGATGCTTGCCTAGAGTAC
This sequence comes from Cryptomeria japonica, assembly GCF_030272615.1. Lineage (NCBI taxonomy): Eukaryota > Viridiplantae > Streptophyta > Pinopsida > Cupressales > Cupressaceae > Cryptomeria > Cryptomeria japonica. The sequence goes on from NC_081408.1 coordinate 259,816,519, forward strand.
CCGTACCTGAATATCCCATGCATTGAATTATCTTATAGCCTAGACCATATTGTGTCAGGGAAATCTCACAATGTCGTATTTATTTGTTTGTAATATCTTCTTTGAAAATCCATTTGAGAATAACATCCTCTTCTATTTCATTTGGAAGGGAAGTAGAAGACTATATAAAGAGACCATCATAAATGGCCTTTGGAGTTGGAGTTTGTGGCTTCATAACCTCTAATGGTTTTCCAAACTGTCTCGATGATGGAGGAAGAGAAATTAGTGAAAGTACAGGTTCTATTTTGTATCCATCCATGCCAATATATGTGATTTTCAACTTGTTTTCTAAATCTTTCAACAAAGTTTCTAAACTTTCAATTGTAGTGGCTGCTCTATTATGAGGAACAAAATCATCAGCACTTCGTGTTAATACATTATAGGTATAGCTTGTATCAATGGGAATACTGACTTCAACTCTCTTGTAAGGAAATTTTAAGCACTAATGATATGTAGATGGTAGTGCTTTCATTTTGTGAATCCATGGCCTGCCCAGCAAGATGTTGTATGAAAGAGGAAGGTCGAGCACCTCAAAAATAACTTCTCTTTTCCACAGGTCCTACTCTGATTGGTAAGAGTACTAGACCTTTAGAAGTTCTTTCTTCTTCATCATAAGATTTGATCATTATTTTCTTTGTTGGATCAATGACATTTTTCACTAAAGCCTAGCTGTGTCGGTAAATTGTAGTTATAAATATTCAGCCTAGCGCCTCCATCTATCAAAACATGTTTAACTCGGTGTTTACAGATCATAGCTTCAATGCACAATGGCTGGTTATGCAGTTAATTTAGTGAGTTGTCACTTTATTTAGAGAAAGTGAGGTAATGAGGCGAAGTCAGGTGACCCACCATAGATTGAAACCGATCTACACATAAATCTTTAGGGACATTAGTAGTGAGTAAAGCTTTGTCCAACATCTATCTGAGCAGAAGAGATCTTAAGCAGTTCCAAAATGGAGATTTGAGTATTAGTTCTTTTCAATTGTTCAACAATGCTATAACCAGGAGAGGATGATGAAGCAAGCTGTTTAGATTTAGCTATGATTGCGTCTGATTGTCTGTTTGAGGAAGTTGGTAGATTTGATGTTGTTTGAGCAGGAGGTGAGAAAATAGCTCCTTGAAGAGTAACCTTCTTTTGACCGTGGGTCACAACATTGACAGTTTATGCTTGATTTTGTTTGTCTTTAATTATGATCACATTACAATATTTAGGTTTGGAAGATTCAATCATGTTGATCATGTTGTCATTGTTAGTGTAGGTGTAATTGACTTTAGCACCTCCCTTGGATTTTAAGGAATCACCTTGTTCGTAAGTAAGTAGGGGATCTTTGAAATCCTTGTGATCACCATTAGTTGCATGATTTCCAACAACGATTTTTCTAGGGTTGACGAGATCTTTAATTTCATGTCTAAGCTTCATGCAGTTGTTGGTGTTATGACCCTTGTTTTGATGGTATTCACAGTATTCATTTTCTCTCCACCGTTTGGGTTTAACATCTGGATCATATGGTCTAGAATTGCGTGGCAATGTTATCAGGTCATTAGCCAATAAAATTTTAAAATCTAATTCATATGATTTATCTAGAGGAGTAAAATCACATTTAGGCTTTGAAAGCCAAGGTTTCTCTTTAAACCATTCTTTTGATTTTTTTGGTGGATTTTTTGCTATAGTTTCAGCTGCTTTGAGTGCTTGTGTGCCACTAGCTAGATTAAATATCATGGGTTTTGATTTTATTTTAATAACATCTACCAATCCGTCATTAACAACATTCTTCTTGTTATCTTTTCCGTATTTCCAGTATTTGATCTTTTCTTTAGAATTAGAACCTTGCGATGTTTCTTTCCAAAGTGATATATCTCCTTTCTTTATGAGCACATCTTCCATTCTTAGGGAACTATCTACCATTTTGTTGAGTGAAGTATACACTTACATTTGGATACTATATTTCAGTTCAGGGATTAGGTTATTGATGAAGATATCCATCTTCTCAGAATATGGAATAGGCCATGAATATCTAGAGAATATCTTTCTCCAACATTGAAGAAAAGTGAGAAAAGGTTCTCCTATTTTCTGTTTAGTGTTGCAAAGCTTGATCATAGTGACTAGATGACGAATTTTATAAGAGTATTGTTGTAGAAACAATTGGATTAATTCCTGAAAAGTTTTGATTCCCATATATAGGCTTGAAAACCATTCCATAGGTTGCCCTCCTAAACTCCTTGGGAAAAGGCACATGAGATATGCTTATTCATGCATGAATTCCATACATAAAGCACAAAATTCTTTGACATGGTCTTTTGGATCTACATTTCCATCATATTTATCAAACTTAGGCATCTTTAATTTTGAGGAAAATAGAGGCATGTAAAGGTTTTTGTCAAATGGAAATAGGCATATTGTATCCAGAGAATAGTGCTTTGATGATTTATCTTTGTTTTTCAGTTATGTGATTTCAGTCTATAATGTTTACAATTGTTTTATTACCAGGCCTAAAGGTGTCTCTTCCTCTTTAGTGATGAGGGTTTCAACATTATAATTGATAAGAAGTTTGGTGCCTTGCTTTGTTAGCTCTAGAAAATGTTCTTCCTTTTCTCAAGACATGATAATCTTCATAATTTTTTGAAAATGTTTATCATTTAGACATTTATTTATAAGAGCTTCTGTAGGTTCAGAGACTTCCAAATCACTCAATGAGGAATCACTGTCAGTAGCATGGGCATTGAGGTTGTCATGAACATCATTTTAAGTAGCTTGTCGTTCTTGCCTTTCTCCAGACATGGTGGGAGATAGGGGCTGATAAAAAAATGGTATTTGTGACAATGAAGGTTTATTTGGGATGAGTTCCTCTACAAAGAATGGATTGTCATTTGATGAAAAGGTTACTCCTTTACCTTTGCCAAATTTCTTGCGAGAGCTTCTGGTTTGAACAAACATTTACAACTGACGGGACCAAGAGATAGATGTGATGCAGAATTCAAGATCCAATTGTAGCTAGTTGTTTGTTTAACGTAGTGATTGAGAGAAGTTACTAAGATCTGGTTTGGTTTCAGAAATGATCTATCCTGTATAAGATGTTATCTAAGTTAACTTAGGTTTGATAAGATGTTGATTGAACTAGCTAGGAGATGATCGACAAAGTCGTGTAATGAAACGATAGGGTTACACTATCAAGATTGTTTATGCTCAGAACTATGATAGCCAGTTTTATGCTCATTGTAGACTGGTTTGGGCATTTTTTGACTATTTTGACTAACAAGATCAGGAAGTCTTACGACAGAGTTTTCACACCCAGACGACAATTTAGTTGTTTACAGATGATAAAGACAATTTTACATATGAGTTGCTGCCTAATTTCGTACGACAGTTGGGCAGACACCAGACCATAGTTTACTGACTGTGATGTATATTCATACGATAGACTGTAAAAGACCAGACAAGAGTTTTTCAGATTCGTACGACAGGTTTAACAGAGTTAGATGACAAACTTTTAAGAGTAATTAAGACTTGTATGACACTAGGTATGTAGCCGGACGGTAATTCAACAGACTCATATGACAGAGGACTAGACAAAGATGAGATCCTGATAGGGAGAGTTTCCATGACTGACAAAGACTAGTTTTAGATAAGGACTAAGTTTTTGATGACTAACAGAGATTGGTTTTTTACTAGAACAAAGTTATGATCACTGAGTTGTTGATGTTGATTTGTTTTCTCTAGTTTCAATATTTCAATTTTAGTTTCAAGGATGAAAACATAGAAAATACGAAAGATATATATAATAATTCCAAGCACAACATGTTAACCCTACGAAAGTTGGCTTAGGGAAGAAAACCTTTGCTTATTGGCTTAGGTACACACCCAATAGATAATTAGAATACGGTCATTGAGTCTCATACAATGGATTCTCAATGTTGTATTAACCGACTCCAAATGCTAATGGGGGAACGATATGGCAAGTGTCTTAGGAGAGTTACCATCTCTATTGTACAGAGATTATCCACCTTTCGGAGGTGAATCGGGTAGCTTCTATCTTATAGTTATTAGTCATGAATTTCATTCGAAATTACCCCTTCTAGCTTTCTCTGAGATTATTCTTCAATTTTTAATTTGATTTTCAATATTATCTCCATTTGATTTCTTTTCTCAAATTTTAATTATTTTTTGTCAATTGATTCCTTTTTTGATGATTTAATGTTAAATTTATTAAATAATTAAATATGCAAAGATATTTAATTAAATAAATTGGATAATTGATCAAAGATGATTTACTTGGAATGATTTAATTAATTAAATAAATATTTAATAAATATTGAGTAATTAATTTTCCATGTGAAATTAATGATTGAAGAATTAATTAATTAGCTGCTCAAGGTTGATTTAATTGCCTTTGGTTAAGACTTTGGTGATGTTCTCGAAATTAAAGATCCGTGATTTAAGTGACCATTTTTAGGATATTACACATACAATAGAGTATGCCCATGGATAAGATTGAAATAGAGGAAGAGAATTTAAATAAGCTTTTGTTTCATATTTAATTGACCACAACCATTGGAGATAGCGGATAATATCTAATATTTTACACCCTTCAATCTTTGTATCGTTCCGGACGATAGCGGTGAGAGCTGGAATGCGAGTAGGGCGTATCGTGTATCCAGCTTCAATCTTTGTCTCGTTCGAGAGTCAGCACAAAATTGAAAAGTGAAACATAAGAAAATTATTGTACCAGAGAGTCAGCCTCCATTGATGAGCGAAAGGCGGGTTGCGCTGTTAACCTCTCGACACGTAGACAAGTGTAGCCCAGCACTATCACAGAATTTCCTTATTCATCGTCTGCCATAAGCTACGCCTCCTGAGCTTTTATACTCCAGCCCAGAATTATAATCTAAAGAGATTACATAGCAAATTCAAAGATGATGTAAGAAAGAGTGTACATAGCAACTCAAAGAGAAAATCTAAAGAAAGCACATACACGATAGCAAGTAGAACTTTTCTAGATATTTAGAATATATTCGAGTTTTAGAGATGTTTTCTTTTGTGACTGATTTTATTTATTTTATTTTTCTAATAATTTATGTTAGAGTCAAAGTTTATGGATTATATTGAACAGTATAGTTTTAGATATTAAAGTTTTATTTTTGAGATTCTAGCGCAGTTGGAAAGAATAGCAATCCATATTTAATAGAAAAAAAATAAAGTATTTTCAAAGAAAAAAAAAACTAGTTAAATGGCTTAGAATTAATAGTAAATAGGATCATGAATGTAACAAATTCTATTGAATATATAACTCTCATATTACAGAAAACTTTGCTAAAACAAATTAGGATGAAGGATGCAAAGTTGAAAAGAATTAATAAATAAAAAATGATAGAATTTTTCTTTCCTAGAATAATAGTAGCTGACTACTCAAAGGAGGCATCAAAGATTCTTCAAAATTCAAACAAATGCATTGAGAATGTTGGTTAAATTATAGTTTCTTAGAAGAGATTTTGAAACCCTTCAAATGAAGAATACTTAGTCTATTAAAGAATTTCACATAATACCCTATAGCCTGATAAATCAACAAAAAACAATTATAAAGATATCTAGGATTCAAATATCATTGGAAAATATCCTTAGTAGTCTAACAATAAAATTTGGTCCTCCATATCCTTCACAATTAAAGAGGTCAGAGAGTTATCACATATGGTTTCAAACGGGTAATTAGGTTCACTTCAAATGCACAAAGCGATTCATGAATGAATTTATTCCTTTTTTCTTAGTGAAAACATAAAAATCACAACCTAGTGTAAAAAATAAGAGGGAGATGAAGAATCATCGCTAAATTAAATTTTAGATGTAGGGAAAGAATTAATTATAAAAGATGGAACTGTAAAAGATCATGTAGCTCACACCCAAAATTAAAAAATAAGAAAAATCATAATAGATTAAATCATAGGCATGATAGAACTAATATTATATATTATTATTTTTATGAGTATGGTTATTTTGTAAATGAATATAGGAAAAAGGTAGCATGTGTTGAACATTACCAGATGTTGAGAGGGGAGTGCAGGAGGGTGTATCAACATAAACTAAAAATTTATCAAATTAAAATATTTATTACACATCAACCATTCATCACATATGCATGAGAATAAATATCTGAAACAATGAATACATCCATGCAAGTACACCAAGGCTTTTACTTAGAAAATCCAAACTAGAAAAAACCACGATGAGAATCAAGCTCACAATATATATTAAGTGTTTACAATGGTTTAGGCCACAAGCTAACGAGCTTACTACTCTAGACTTGTAGGCTAAGACACACAACCTTAGGACAAGATAGAAAAGAGAGAATTGCCCAACTAAAGATCACTTCTTCAAGTCAAGATACAAAACATACCTCAGGATTGATAAAATTAGAATCAGATATTTGAATTGCAAGGGGAATAGCTTCCATCAATATGCAGATAACAATTCACAACTTAATACTCATCTGATTCATCTTTCATCTCTTGTCTATAACATATTTGGACCTCTATATCATGTCAATCTCACATCATATTTGTGTTGCAAGCTAGGGTTGTCGTTGCACCAAACGATCGACTTGTCAATGCCCGATACAATCACTAGACTTATAGAATCCACAGGAGGTTGTTAAACCATGTTGTGAATCCATGCGAGGGATGCTGGCCCACTACCAACAATCTCCCTCCCAGCGTCACTCATCGCTTCCTACGTGATTTGAACCTGTGACCAAGCTCTAATACCACTTGTTACAAGCTAGGGTTGTCATTGCACCAAAAGATTGACCCATCAATGCCCAATAAGAACACTAGACTTATAGAATCCACAAGAGGCTGTTAAATCATTTCGCGAATCCCCGCAAGGGACGCTGGCCCCCTGCCAAAAATTTGCATCCTACATCAACACCTTCTATCTATCTAATTTTTCTAATATATAAATAACTTAATTGATCCATCTCTATATATCCATTGGATCATCATTAATCTCTATTACGCTAGCTCAAACAATTTAGTGTGTATATTCATCATCGACACAAAATATTGCATATAGAAGGCAAACAAGATATGTGAAGATTCACACCAAGTTGGCACACCTTCCAATTATCCTCATAAAGGTTCTACACATAACCGCATTGACCAAAACACATAAGCTAATTCATATCAATATGCTTCACTGAAAACATTTTAATCCGGACCCAAAAATAAAATATGTGAATTGTATGTATGTATGTATGTACATATAGATAGATATTCAATATTTAGAGATGTTCTCCTTAGCATCTTTGTTATTTTATTTATTTATCTTTTCTAATAATTCATGTTAGAATTAAAGGTTCTAGATTATATTGAGTATTATAGTTCTAGGTATTAAAGTCTTACATTCGAGTTTCTAGAATAGTTGGAAAATTCAGTAAAAGCTGGCAATAGTCATCCATATTTAATAGAAAAAAAATAATGTATCGTCAAATAGAATGAAAACTACTTAAATGGCTAATAATTAATTAGAAGGAATTGCAACAATCTAGAAAATTATATTGAATTGTAACCCTAATAAATATATTAAAAAAAAACTGCTAAAAAATTCTAGGACAAAGGATATAAAATCCCTAACCATTATTAAAGCAACTACGGAAGAATTTTTCTAAATTTTTCTTCTCTAGAATAATAGTAAATAAGTACTCAAAGGAGGTATCAAAGATTCTTCAAAATTCATACAAATGAATTGATAAAGTAAAGCTAGTTAAATTATAGTTTCTTAGAAGAAATTTTCAAACCCTTCAAATGCAGAACACTTAGTTTATATAACAATTTCAATAATATCTGACAACCAACTAAATAAATAAAAAATAATTACAAAGATATCAAGGACTAGAATATCATTGAAAAATCCTTAAAAGTAACAATTAAAATTAACCACGTATCTATTAAAATTAAAGAGGCCAGAGATTTGTCATGTGTGATAGTGGATGAATAATTGGGTTCACATCAAATGTGCAAATCAATTCATGAAAAACTATATCAATTCTTTCTTTGAGAAAAAGTACATGTATCAAGCTAGTGTGAAAATAAGAGGGAGAGGAAGAATCATCTCTAAAGGAAATTCTAAAGGTGGTGAAAAAATTAGCTCTCAAAGTTTCAACTCTAAAGATCATGTAGCACATATCCAAAATATTAAAATAACAAAAATGATAGATTTGATAGAAGTAATATTAAATATAATTATTTTCATAAGTATGGTAATTTAAAAAAAAGAATATACAAAAAATTAGTATGACTATTCAAAATAAATTGCAAAGATAGAGATTTTGCCAAGATCAAGAGGCAATGGAAACCACAAATAAGAGAGACAAAATATATGATAGGAATAAACTATATTCTATCAAGATGCAAAATATGATCGACTGGATCATTACAAGATATAGAATGATTGCCCATACAAATAATGTAGATGAGCCTACTTATATAGGCAAGGCTAGGGATATGTGAGCACACAAACATGACATGTGGTTCAATAAGAAACAAGGGTAGGTAGGAAATAGGTGTGGGTAGGTAGGAGAAACAATAAAATATTCCACATGAGGTGGATCACCCACTGAATGTGGAGTGTAACAACAAGATCAACACCATAAAAGGTGGAAATTCTCCTACACACACTATCCCAATGTGGCACAAACACCCAAGTGTCTCATACCCAAACTAGTATTAAATGCATGTACCTAAGTGAACTTAATTAAGGGGTAATAATATCCAAGATGAATAATTATTTACACCAATAGATAGCCAAAGAGGAGACTGAACACAACTATTTGAAAAAATCTATCATACGCGACATTATCAAGCATTCTCCATATCTATAGAAAATCCATGGCCACAACCCTTTGGTGAGAAATATTTTTCTTGAAGGGTGGGAGAATAGTATTTTGTTTGAATAAGGTTGAAATCTAAGTCATTGAAGACCTCATTGCCAAAATCATGGAATGTTGGCAGAAGGTAAGAAATGTAATAGGGATCCAAAGGTGTTAGATGAAGAAGACAATATCTTTCTTAAAAATGGTGAACGGGAGAGTGTTACATGAACCACAGATCAGGGTTATGACTATGTGTCCATAAAACCCCTTTGTGAAGGTTTGTTTGGAAGCTACTTTGGCTCCTTCATGTCTTTTGGGTGGTCATGTCTACTATTATTTGGAAATCCATCATCATTTTATATGTTTCTCTATACTTCTTATTTATAATGTATTTTTTGCTTTTTGCCAAAAAAAAACCAAAAAAAAACCTCAAGTTATTATGAGGTAATCAATCCTTGATGGCCACTTTTCAAGCTTGTTTAGCTATCATTTCTTGATTTTAAATCATTTTCAACATGATAGATGGGTTTCCATGCCCTCTTATCTTGTCTCTTCTCTTTGAATGAGATTAATGCATACGGAAAGAACCCCAATTCCCTAGTTCTCCATGAGCCTCATTCTCCTTATCATTGAGCATGCTAAAGCTTCGATTATTTAGTCTAAATCATCATATTCTAAACATAAAATCGAGTTTCTCTATTGACCCTAAAGATGTCCCATCTGATGATGAAGCTTGCAACCATATTGGTAATCATAAACAACATAAGAAGCTTAATTCCACCCCCAATTGGCCCAATCGATATGAATCAGATAAAGAAGACTCTCATTATGTCCCCTTAGTGGAGTACATTTTGGACTCCCTAACCCCAAGCTTTGCTAAGAGGGGTAATTATTAGGTGGGGGAGTCTTTGAAATCTTCAAAGTACAAAAAGGTGAAAAAGAAGAAAAGAGGCTCTAATTTGTCTCATTCTATGTCTGGGGAAAATAGGGAGGCCAGTTCCTTTGAAGTCATGAAGACTGGAGAATTCAAGTGTGAATATAAAAAAGAAAATGGATAAGGACGCAAAGAACAAGGTTGACATTCTTGATTCTAGGATGGAGCTATAGGGGATATAAATCCACATAGATATCACTATTAAAATAGAGAAAGGCACCCCTATGGGAATTGATAAGGGGTCCTCTACTAATAGAATGGGGGGCATGTTGGTGGTGGCCAAGGATGTGATAAAGGAACAAAGCCCCTTTCTAAATGTATGGTGTCTGAAATCAACTTTCTTACGGATGAGTTTAATACCCTTAATGAAAAAGTGTATTTGGGGTAGAATAGTTTGAATAGGGTTCCTTCTTTGGAAAACAGAAATTAAATGCTTTCTCTTATCTAAAATGTGGCCAAGGATGTTAAAACTATGAAGATGGATCATGAGGAAAATATTAGTTTTTTTGAAGAGGTCATCGATAAGATTCATGATAAGCTTAGGGATGTTGTGGTTGTGAGTATAATTGCTATGTAGAATAGTATCAATGGTCTCAAACAACTGAATAAAAATATTTAAACCCTTAAACATTTGACAAAGGGTAACTCTAGCTTTTCTTCTGCTATTGTGAAGGAAAAAGGGAAGAATGCCACTATAGGTCAACATGGCCAAAGTACAACACCCATTTTTGGATCCTCAACTAGAACACAAAGCCATGCTAAAGGTAATATTAATCAAAACCCATACTATCCATGATGTTCTAAACATCAAGGAAGGTGTTATTCACAAGAATGTATAAAATTAAAAAGTATTAAAGAACCTTCAATAGTTTTCTGGGTCTATCTACCCTTTGGTTTCCTTCTATTCTAATATTTGCCATTTGTTAGTTTTAGTCTGGTTTTCTCCTAGTATTGGTAGTCCTTTTATTGTAAAGTGTTTTTGGGTCCCAACTATTTTACTCTAATAAAAAATATTATCAAGAAAGGAAAAGCTAATGTCTTGTACCCATTTAGTGAATGAATATTTATTTTTCTCATCACTACAAATGTCTAGTTTGGAATCAAAATGAGAAATAATGTAATAGTTCTTGTTGTTGGCAAAGGGATTTGTTATGATCGATTTTAGACATAATAAAAAAAAAGGGAATATTTAGTATACAACATCAATAAAATATTTAGTATACCCCAACAATAAAATATTATCTTTTTTTGTGCCAGGAAAATATTCTAAAAAAGGATATAAAGTATTGTTGAAAAACAAAGACTAAATTATCTTTGATAAAAATAGGAGCAAAGACAATATTGTAGCATTTGAAAGGGTAAAAAATATGAATGTTTCTTCAATGAATGGACATAAAATTCTCAACATAGTTTATAATTTGTCATTTTAAGAACATAAATATTACAATAAAACTAGAGTAAGGAACCCTCAAGATAGCCATGAAAGACCTCTCTAGGGTATTGCATTTGAGGTGCACAAATTTAAGTTATTTTAGACTTAGTCTTTAATGGAAGAGGAATTTGGTTTGTATGTTTCCAACCATAGTAGAGAGTGATAAAAATTATAAAACTTACATTTTAGAAAAATAACATAGGCATCAGTTTTAATCAAAGAAGTCTAGGAGGAAAAAAACATCTTTTCAATTCATGCATTTCGACTTTTTTTATTCCATACAATATAATGCCCCTCCCAGGATTAGTCTTATGATGGTTGTGGTTGATGCTAATGAATCTCATGAGTGATTTTGATTTACTTATTGATAATTGAATCCCTCTTGTTTGAGATATTTTACGATATTATTTAATGCCTTATGCTTCTATAGTGGACGGTGAAATATTTAGAAAAAAATCATATTGTGAGGGTTTATATTGATTCATTCATGATCAGATGTTAGATTTTATTCTTATCTACTAGCCATGGATTGAAATATTTTCTTTATGTATGAGATGTATCATGTGTTCGATTTCATGTATGTGTATGAGTTTCTATGGGGTGTGAGAGGATGATCTTCCATTACTCACTTCAAAGAGACACAAAATGTTACAATTCTCCTTCATTAGTGTTTTTGTAATTGCTGGATATATGTATGTATATTTTTCTCGATGATGTACGATTGCAAGTACAAGGCATCAACTTCACTTGGTTTCACAGATCTGAGCATGCCTACATTATCGTGATGGAAGTTGCGGGAGATAGTCATAAGGCTTGTCATTGTTACACTTAGCCTTGCTCGATTTTAGAGCTTTGTCTATGGTCTTATGTGAACCCTACTGGAGCACCACTTACGCAATTATCCCATGTCTTTGGTATCTGGTATGGGTCTGGTTACTTGTTAAGTTTGGGTTTAATGCTTTATGTGTTGAAATTTAATAATTAACTTATCATTAAGCTTTGATTGTAGTTAAGATTAATTTAATTAATTATTGTAACTTATGAGTAATAAATAATTGATGAATATGATACATGTATAAAGGTATTTATGTAATAATAATACTTTGATTAATTAATAAATTAGCATTAAGGATTTAAATAAATTAATTAAAAATAATGTGTTGTTTAAATATGTTAAATAAAATCTTTATTTTATTAATTATTGGAGTTGTATTTTAATGATTGAGTAAATTTAATTGTTGATTAAATCTATTCATTTATTAAATTCCTTCGAATTTTTAAATTAATTTGATTTAAGTTTTCAAAAAGGGGATGTTTTTTTGGATCTTCCACATGTGCGTTGTGCTAAGGTTAATTTCCATTCCTTGAGATAATTTTTGGGAAACCCTTTTATATTATGGAAAATTTCTAGAATGCAAGGGAGTGTTGTTTTTATTTTCCTTTATGGATTTTGGGGAAAGAGTTTTGTGCATAAAAAGATTGGAAATTTCCAAAGAGGGTTTTAGATTTATTTTTTATTATTTATGTGTTGTCGGGTGCTAGAAAAAGAGGCTTCGCTTGCAAGTTCTGTGTAGGATTGCGATCCAAGGTAGGGGTTACAAAAAATCCCTTTTGTGTCTGTATTTTCTTGAAATAGTTTGAATGAAAATTAGATTGGTTGTTTAAAAGATTGTTTAATATTTTGTTATGGTTTCGAGAAAATGTGATTTAATAATCATGTTAGCAATCTCTCTGTTCATAAATCTATAGTTGTAGTTTTCAATTATTAATAATATTGGGTTGCCAAAATTGTTTTGTGTTTTTGGTTTTATTTTAAATTGAATAATCATGTTAACAATCTCTCTCCTAATTTCTCTCTCTCTCTCTCTCTCTCTCTCTCTCTCTCTCTCTCTCTCTCATATATTTTATTGTGAGTAGTTGTGTAGGCCCATATTCCCATTAAAGTGGGGGATTAATGTAGCATCATAAATTGTCACTAGGCTAATTTACACCTAATGTTTAGTCCCTACTTTATCTTGTCCTATCCTCATCATGTTTCTAGGTTTATTGTTCCTATTCTCTAGCTTTGCGATCATAAACAACCTTTTGTGGGTCCTACCATGGGATACCCACCATATTTTAGCTTTATTTTGGTCCCGATCCCACCCAGTCATGCCCAAATTTAAAATGGGTTAGGGCTATATCTAAATGGTAAGTTTTGATCTTCATGGCTCTGCATGATCATTGGTGGTTGGCCTAATCAGTTGGAGGTTGGCCTAGTCTCCATCCCTATAACTTGTGCATCCATGAAGAATTCATCATCAAGCATTTTCAGAGATATTTAAGGCTACATGTCCATCCTTCAACCATTGTGGAGAAAAAATACATCAACCTTATGTAAGGATGTGTGTATGATTATGGTTTTGTGTTTTTCATGCAATTTCATACAAAATTTGTGATTACATTCAAAGAGAAAAGCGTGATAAACAACAATTATAGATCTGACATATATTTATCTAGAATTTGTTTCAATATTTTCATTATCTCATTGAACTTACTTCATAAACTTGGGTTTGAATTAGGCAAACCCCTAATCACAACAAATTATTTTTTCTTTATATGTGCATGAAATAGGTACAAAGGTGCATTTGTGGTGATCAATAGGATTCATAGAGATGATCAAGTTCACCTTTTGACGAGGATAAATTCAAAGAACCAAGGAGAATTAATGCACCCTAGCCTTGCCAAATCAGATGGAACTTTGGGAAACAAATACGACACATATTCTTTTACTTAGATCCATGTTGGTGGCTCAGTACAACATATGTAGCTCACTATTTCTTCCAATTTACTTAATAAATTCCTTTTTTAACCCTAATTTCAACATTTTCACAAATACATCCTTCTATATAGAAAGAAGGGAAAACAAACTAGGTGAACCTAATCAAAATTTTAAGAATTTTTCCCATTAGGATTAATCCTAGATCTATTAGGTCCATACCTCTTTCAATGTGGTTTTTTATCAAGTTAAATTAGTGGCTTTCTCACTTTAATTAGTGAAACCCCAATTTTTACCAGTACAAGAATATTTGTAAAAGAAGCATCTTGCAACAAGTGTAAAGGGATCCTTTTGAGGGATGCATAGTAAAATGAGGAAGAGATATTTGCCTAAATATTTCTACCTCTAATAATAAAGATATTTAATAAAGATTATGTCTTTTGAAAGGGAATGAAAAATATAGATGAAAAATAGAGATTTGGTGATGGTTTATATGGTTTGTAGTGGTTGTCAACTAAATATGACTGTTCTCGTGAATAATTTGTGAATCAAGTTTGGTCCAAATTATGATAGATATTAATGTATATTAGGGGTAGATGTAATGGTAAAGGTCTCAAATAATAACTTAGAAAGGCATAGGGAGCAACATAGAACATACTTCCTTCAAAAACCTTCACTAGCCCTCCTAAAAGGTTTGGTTGCCTGAAGTTTTTTAATTAGGAATGACCTTCAACCTGTGAACACATATTTAGATACCCATTTACCATTTATACATTGCAATTCAAAATGAGGTAGGGTTATTTTTTATGGATAGGGGCAAAATAATGATTGTTCAATTTGAATTAGGCCTAATTAGGCTTGTGGGCTTATAGGGCAACTTGGTTAACTCAATTCCAAATGTCTCAAATTATTTTTAAAGCCAATTTAGGGTATAGGTAGGTTCCCAATCCCCTTAAAATATTCATAAACATTCCCAAATCAATTTTATTCAATGCAATGCAAATTTGAACTTTTTGTCAATGGTTTCAACCTAATACATAGAGATATCAGGACTAGGGCATCAATTTTCCATAGGAAAACCTTCTCCTCTTCTTATGTAACTTTTTTGTCTTTAATAAAATCTATTTAAAAACTATTCCACTAAGTTTTAAAATATTTCATTGGTGGAAAATTGATTTGTACATTTTTCTTTCCTTCTAGTTAACCTACAGAGGATTTTAACCCTCCTAGAGAGAAATGCTTATAACTTCTTCAAATCTGAATGAGATTTAATTCCACGAGTCATAAATGAAAGGTAACTTAGGATAGAATCATCTCCAATCAGTTTTAGAATACCATGAGATTGTAAAAGAAAGTGGGAAGCAATATAGCAACAAAAACCAATTTAGATTACAGAAATAATGATCTTTATATGAATGCCAACATCAAAAATATTCTTCCAAATTCATTCCAGCCCCTTCGGTTGATGAAGAAAGGAAATTCATTCCATCCCCTTGGGTTTATCTTTACAACTAAAATTTTAATTATGGATAAAAAATCATCCTTTTGGTCACCTTAACACAAAAGTGTAAAGTTTCTCGTTACAATGCTATGCAAGTTTGTACAGTATCTCTACTTTGACACCATTAGACTCCCCAAGGCTCAAAATAAGTATCAAGAAACATAAATGGTATCACATGACCTTATTACACTAAATAACAACAATTGAAGACAAAAAAACAACTTTCACTTATAAGACCTAGTCTTAGACCAAAGATGCTCCTGCACGAGATACACATCATCTATTAATGAAGTTACTATACTATGTTGGTGGATGTAAATTTTTATGAATTTTAATTTTCAAATATTCGATTGTTTTGTATTTGGATATAATTATGTTTGAGTTTTTGTTGGTGTAGTAACAAAGCAGTAGTGTATAGGATTACATTGCATTCCTTTTATTTTAGTTGGTTGAAGTGATGTGGTTCATTGTTTAGGATTAATTAATGTTAAAAAATACTATGGTTGTCATCCGCAAGTGTTTTTGGTGATCTGTATTCAATTTTGAGTAAGAGGTAATGGTGCAGGTTAATAGAGTTATCATTTGGGGCTAGCCTATGGTGCTTTGGTTTTAGAAGTAGCATGGAGTTGCATACAAGTTAATTTGTATATTTTGGAAGGTGTGACAACATGGTGTGATTCCTCACATGTTTCATTTGCCTTTTTTATTGTATTGGGACTATTTAGAGGCCAACTATTTTATATTTACATATTACAACTAGATAGGTCGACCTAATGGATGTTATTGTAGTTGTAGATGGTATATAAATGGTGGAATCATTGTGTATATTAATATAAAGTGAGTGAGTATTGTGCAAAGTGAATGAGAAGCAATAGAGAGGTTAGATAATATAGTAGACTAGTAATGAAGGAAAATTCTAATGTGTTTTGAATCGTGAACTATGATAAGCATTTTTGTGGACGCGATTCCTTGCATTTGAATCTTATTGACATTTTGATATCAAAAGTTTGATATTGCCTTGAAGAATTTTTCTTCAGTATTTTGTAAGTTTTTATTTTATCTTTCCTTAAGGTTTTGTTCCTTATTATTTCGAGCCATCTTAGGGGTAAGGAGTTCCTTGACCTTTAGCTTAAACATTGTAACTTGTTTATCATATAGTGAGATATTTATCATTGTGGGTTTTTTCATAGTTGATTTTTCATGTAAAAAACTTGGTGTTCTTTTGTGGTTTCAACTATTTAGTTTAATGCACATGGTATATGGAATGAATGTTAAGTAAAAGGTTAAAATTGTTTATGTTAGTATATTTTGATTCAATCTGCCTCCTAGAATTTGGTAGTGTTCAACAATTGGTATCAGAGTAAGGTTCTTGAAGAAGCAGTTTAACAACTGAGGTAGATCTGATATTTGAACACTATGTTCAGGCTAGAAGAGTATTTAGATTCTATGGAACAACATGAGTGAGATATTGATGCTATGATAGATATGAAAAGATAGTTGAAATATGATCTTTTTCATATAGATGAAAGCATGGAAAAATCCAATAAAGTAGAATAAAATGTTTCCTATATGAGAAAGCAACTTTATGAAGGAAAAAAGACCATTAATAATTTTGAAACAAATTTACATGATAAGACTAATTATTGTACTAGACTTGAAGAGGAAGTTCTTACACCGAATAAAGAATTGAAAGATGCAGAAGAATAAATTGACAAGGGCTTGAAGCTTAAATATGAAACTAAAGTAGTTGATGTGATGCTAAATACTGAGAAATATAATAAAGAAAAATGTAGAATTGGCTTTGAGAAAGGTGAAAATTCTAAGACTCCTAGCAAAGAAGATAAAGGAAAGGAAAAGGTTAAGGATGAATTGAATGACCCTAATAAAATTTAATAAGGTTTTATTTTTGGTTTGGAATAAGAAGAATCGTAAAAGGACTCCTCTTGCTCAAACTAGGTATTCATTAACCTTCAATGGTAATTATTTTTTACAAAATAAATTTGGAAATGGAGTTAATGAATGTAGAAGTCAAATCGGATCTCAATCATTTAATGGTCAATGTTTAATTGCAATAAATTTGGACATAAGGAAAATGAGTGCAGAAGTAGTATGGTTTGGAATAGATATGCAAACACAAACTATGGTAGAAATGTTTAGTCATTCAATAGATCCTATTATGCTTGTAGCAAGTTTGAGCACAAGATTCTTGAGCGTAGGTCAAATCTTAAAATGAATAGAAATAGTTCACAACAATGTTTGACTTTCTATAATTGCAATAAACTAGGTTATATTACTAGGTTCTATAGAGAAAAGAATGAAAGGACTAGTGGTTCAGTAAAGAAGTTTGATGCCAATGAAGAGAAGGAGAAGACATGAAGATGACATTGATGAAGAAATTGGATGAGAAAGTGGAGGGAAATATTGAGGATGGGTCTTTACCTACCAATGGTGCAGATTCCTCTTTCTAAAACTAAGTAGATAACTTTGTTTATGAGGGGGAACTGATTGTAGATCTTATGTGCTCTAATGTGGTTTGGATGCTGAGTTATTATTAGCATGATAGAGTTCATGAGAGTATTTATAGAGCTTACAAGATGTTTGTGATGGTCTGTAGTATTTTTTGTGTTTTGATAAAATAAAGTATTAAGTCTATGAGTTATAATCATAAAATACATTTATGTTGGATTAACCCTTATTAGGTGGATGCAATGGATAAGTTGGCTTATTGAGTTTATTTTGATCACTTTATCACTTGTGAATTTATGGATGTCTTAAGTGCAAATTAATTTTCTATGTAACAAGTGCATTTGAAGGTTTCTACAAACCCTAAGTCTTTTGTACATAATGAAATGGTCATTCCTATTGTTGTTGATCCTGAATTGAATTCACAACTTGTTTTCAAGACATATCCTTATGTGGTGATGGTGCATGACAAATATGGTCATTTTTAAGGGTTTTGGTTGATTGCATTTTTATGAAGTTGTTAGGGAATACATCCATGCGTAACTAAAATGAGTAATTTATGCAAAGTTTCATGATATTTGGAATGAGCTTACGGAAGCAAATCTAATCACATTCAAGGAGTTATACAAGAATACTTTGGCAATGAGTTTGAATATCTAGAAAGAGTTCACATATTTTTGCTATGAAGATGGCTGGATTAAGATTATATTGAGTAATGTTAATGAATATGTGATGTACCTAGATTGACCAGATAAGATTAAAAATGATTTCATTAAGGTATTGACTAGTTTGTACTCCATCAATACTATTACAATGAAGAAGATGGTGAATAATGATACTATTGCAGAGTTAACAAGTGCAAGATCAAATGGATACCTTCTTCTTCTTTCATTTTTTCCTAGGTCTTCCACAAATACTTAG
Organism: Cryptomeria japonica; assembly: GCF_030272615.1. Classification (NCBI taxonomy): domain Eukaryota; kingdom Viridiplantae; phylum Streptophyta; class Pinopsida; order Cupressales; family Cupressaceae; genus Cryptomeria; species Cryptomeria japonica. The sequence continues at coordinate 259,835,425 of NC_081408.1, forward strand.
GGAATCCTTAATATTTATGGATACCTTCATCCTCATCTCTTCAGAAACCAAAGCATCGATCACATCTTCAATTTTAAAATTAATAGAAGTACTACAAATAGGCATAACAAAAGAATCATGCAAATCATGCAAAGAACATGGTAATATATAACATTTCCCCTTCTCATACATCTTGAAATCAAAAAAAATTAATTGAGCTACCAACATTTTGATTACTTCTAAGTGGATTGTACTTTTTCAACCCTCTTCAGTTCTCAAAAACTACAATCGCTTCCTCAAGAAAATCGTAATCATGAAGGATTTAACTTGATGCATCTCACCAAGTTTCTTGCATAACTTCTTTGTAGAGGACTCTTCATGCATACTAATTAAAATAGAATCTACCAAAAAAAATTGATTAGACCCTTGTCTCTATAGTCCATAACATCATACATAGTAGTTGTAGAGGATCTATAGGTTTAGAGATTTTCTCATCAAAATATTCCCATAGATCTAGATCTATTAATAGATCCTTCATATTCATCTGTTTCTATTAAAAATTATACATCTCTATTCTCTCGGATAAAATTGACATATGAAAACTCTTTCAACAAGATGACAAAGTATCTTGTACACATACTCCCAGTCAAATTCAAATTAGTTCAAAAAACCCAAGAACCTACTACTGAAAACAAATATGACCAAGAATTGATACCACTTGTAAGGGAGTTAAGGTTGCAAAATAAATTCCTACAATAATCTTGAGAGGAAGGTAATGCAAATACTTTTTAGATGTTAACAACAATTAAGGAAAATTAAGACAAATTAAGAAAAATAAAATGCATGGCACAACACGGTGATTTACATGGGGAGAACCCTTTCATGAGAACAACCTAACAAACCAAAATTTGCCCAATATATTATTCAAAAATTAACGAAAGAATAAAATATGCTTGTAGGGCAATCTTCTCATAGGAGGATCACCAAATAGAGTTCCAAAGGTAACTCAATTGATATAAGACTTCTATACTCCCACAAACTAGATATATAGGTGATATAATACATGAAAATGTCAAATGGTATTAAAAAACCAAGAGCTAAAACCACCAAAAATAGTGGTGTCCAGCATATCTTTAATCCAAGATGCCCTATGATATGTGAAAATATACACAACAACACATGTAGCTCACATTTACAACTCATTTATGTGTCTAGCATATTTTTATGTTTCCTATTTCATGAGACCTAGATTTTTGAGGCCATGACCTTGAATCAGGTTTTCAATCACTGAGTTGTTTAAAGTGTTAGAACATCTTGCAACATTCTCTATCATTATGTAACCATCTACACCAATTATGGCTACTTTTTGGCCATTTCAAAGCCTCTAAGGCCTTGAAAATTGTCTTTGAAACTTTCATTTGGAATTTTAATACCATCAAACCTAGAAATGAACTTGCAACAAAAAATTATCTGTATTCTTATTTATCCAATTCATAACTTTGGGAAAAAAATTGGACTAATTCATACTCAAATGTAAACTTGATATAAATAGTTTCCTTACATAAATGCAAGATTGAGACACCATTCTCTTAATAGTCCTTTCTTAGTCATATTGAAAATAATGACCTTTTACTTTAATATACTTGTAAACCATGAGTATCACAATGTGAACTCAATGTATCAAACATTTTCTATAAGTTCTAAAAACTATATGACATGCAAACAATACTAAGCAAAATACGAGAATATGGATAGCCTTGTTTAACATAGATTCTATTATTAATATCCTTTCTATATCTAATATGATTTGAATCTAGGCCAACGAAAGGAACAAATAATTATTTTAGAATGTGTAAGTCTTGAATTAGATACATAAACAATTGTCTTGTAATGGTATTGAATTCCTTAGAAAATTCAACTATATAACAATTTTTTTTTTCTTATAAGAGATTGCTTCTATAATTATGACTACAAGTGTTAATAAATGACTAATTGTTTAATGTTTCTCTTAGAAATTACTTTTCTTTTTACTAATACTTTATTGAAATATTAAAATGTAAAGATAAATCATCCAATACTATAACAAATAGCTTACTAAAAATATGTTTAACCATTGTAATACAACAATTTATTGGGTCTTATAAACTTTGTAATTTAAATATGACAAATAATATAAATTGTCCATACATATAGAACTCCTCAAGAAATAACTAATAACCACTTTAAGGGATTAAGAATATGCATTACAGACATGTTAAAATATAATGATTTTTTTGTCTCATGTTTTTTATGTCATAAGATATATTAGATGCAAAGTTTACAAAAATTATTTTCATAAAATATCTATTCAAGTAGGTTTTAATTTGTTGTGGTATGCACACATCATGAGGAGAAGAATGCCGATGTATGTGTTTTGTATTAGTGTTAAGTCATCATTATATATGAGGGGAATTTTACCAATAGCCATTACAGCTAACTTCACACATCCTAAGCTCCTAAACAACATATTGGATTTCAATAATTTTTTGAATTGTCTTCATATGTGACTTAACTCCATATAGCTATTATTTTGGCTTTTGGGTAGTAAAAATGAATGGTGTGGGATTCATTATGCACACAAGAGTAAAAAATTTGTTGTTTCAAAGTATTGCCCCATACATATTTGTTATTGCACTGTTAACCATTCATTTTGACAACCAATTTTTTTAAAACAATGAATTGAATACTTATGCTCAAATGTCACAACAATCATAAAGTATTAGTACTTTTAAAGTTCCACATTTAATCTAATTACTATCTTTTTTCAACTAATAGGTATACCAATAAGTAGCTATTGACTTACTAGATGATTTTTTAGATGATTTTCTAGTGGACATTTAATTAACAAAATCCAAAGAATGGTAAGTAAAACATACAAACTACTTGGGCCCCTTCCACTAGTGTCTCAAAACAATAGAAAGAATGGTAGAGGTGCTCAGGGAGAACTTTCCTTTGAGGTTTATAGAATTTCTTAAAAGTAGAAAGCATTCTAAGAACAAAGCATTCTAAGAACAACGCATCCCAAGAACCCATAATTTTTCTTGTACTGATGTTTATACAAAGAGTGAAATTGTACCCTAACTATATTTTATATATTGTGATTTTCAATTTAATTAATAAACAAAATAAAAGGTTTAATCAGGGTTCATTTTGCTCCGTTCATAGACAATGGCCATTTATGTTGACTAGCGATAAAGCCATGGCCGTATTTGTTTCAGTCAAGTCATGAGCCCATTATTGTACTAGTTTCGTCATTACTCAAGGTACACAGCAACATAGATGGTGGTTTTGGATTCAGAATAGTCGCAGCCCATAGATTATGGGCCTTTAAGCATGACCTTAAACGATCCCATCAACTTTCCCCACCGACACAAGTATAAAAATCTGCCCCGGCCAGGTGAAAAGATCCCGACAAATTTGCGCTTACCTCAATTACTTTGAGATGTTATGTGTTCTGTAAAGCTGACGTAACAATCCCATTGTTAAACGCATCCTTTGGTATTCCCTGTACTCATAGACATGATTAACCACTACAATACAATACAGTATGTCACTAAACATGGATAAGCTCGAAAGACAGACAGAGATTGAAAATAAGCTTCTGTTTCATGTTTAGTGGACCGCAACCCTTGGACATCAAAAGCTAGGGCTTATAATCGACGGCCTACATCACAATAGACAATTGAAAATGATGTTACAATAAATAGAATTGCCGCCCCCTCAAATCGGAGCGTCGGTTGTCGCCATACGTGTTCCATTACTCTATTCAGATTAATCCATCTTTCGAAACCCTGAGTTTACAATCTCACCATAGTTCTGATATTTCATTCTAGTCTTAGCTAATCCAGTTGCGAGGGCTCTTTTTATTTAGTATAAGTTGGTTTTGTTTGAGATAAATAATGGTGATGAGATTTCTTGGAATTTTGAGAGATCTCCTCCTGCAACTTTTATCTTTGGGAAAATTTATGATAGCAATTGAAAAATTATATTTTTGGTAATTGTAAACCAAAGAGGGGTTAAAAACGGAAAACGAATAATGGAGAAACAATTTAAAAGAAACATAGCAGTAGCTTCACAAATCAAACTCAAACTAGTGATAGTAATTCTAAAAAGTGTACATAGCAACTCTAAAGAGAACACATATATTAGCTTCAAATGAGCATACGCAAATGTTCTTGAGAGAGAACAGATAGCTCTAGAGAAAACAGAGACAATAGAAAATCGAAGTTTTGTTGATATTTTGTATTATAAATATTAATATTTTTTAAATATTATATATATAGAGAGAGAGAGAAAAGTTTTGTTGATGTTTCTTTTTGAGTCTTTATGTTCTTAGCTGTTTTACTTTTTCTAACAATTTATATTAGAACCAGATGTTGTAGATTGTATTGAGGATTAAAACTCTAGATATTAGAGTTTTATTTTTGAGTTTTTAGAATAGTAGGAAAAGATATTATCAGTTAGCAATAGTAATTCATATTTAATGGAAGCAAGCTTAATGTGTGGTTAAAGAAAATAAAATCTATTTAAGTGACTATTAATTTATTGAAATTAATTGTAAGTAGACTCATAAATTTAGCAAACGTTCTAGCATATGTAACCTAAAAGACTTTGATAAAAGAGACTAGGAGGAAGGATGCAAAATCCCTATGAATTATTAAAGAAACAATGCCAAAAGTCATCTTCCCTAGAATAGTAGTAGCTCACTAATCAAAGGAGGCATCAATGATTCTTGAAAACTCATATAAAAGAATTAATAAATTAAAAGACAAATTATAGTTTCTACGAAGAGAGTTTGAAACCCCTTGGATGAGAAATAATTAGTCTATTTTATAATTTCACATAATATCCTATAGTCCAAGAAATCAAAAGAAAATTAATAGTGAAGATATTAAGTATTAGGATATCATTGTAAAATCCTTTAGGAATGTGACCATCAAAGTTGACCCTATATCCATTATAATAAAAGAGGCTCCTGATTTATCACACATGATAATAGATGACTTGATGAGTTCTCTTCAAATATAGAAATAAATGCATGAAATATTTATTCGTTACCATTTATTAAAAACATATAAATATCAAGCCAATATGAAATTAGGGGGGAGAGGAATAACAAGGTTTTTAAATGAAATTTTAGAGTTAGTGGAAGAATTATGTCTAAATGATGTAATTCTAAAATATCTAACTCCAAATTAATAGATATCTAAGAGGGAGAATGTAGCTAATAGCCAAAATCTTAACACAAGAAAAATAATAGTATATTGAACCATAGGTATGATAAAATTAATATTAAGTGTTTTTTATAAGGATAAATGGGGTTTACAAGGACCCAAAACCTAAACCAAACCAACAAGAAACAACAACAAAACAGGGGAGCGACCCCAAACAAAAAAAAAGGAAAAAAAGAAACACGGACAAACAAGCCAAAGCAAAAAACCACTCAGTTAAGGGAGAGCACTAGATCCTTATTCTTTTGGATGGAAATCCTGTTGATTTCGTCAAGCTCCTCCATGATGAATTTGGCGGTACCCTTGTTGTTGCTTCTGCTCTTGAATCTGGAACTGGGTCGAGTGGTTTTGCTGTCTCCAGCAGCCATATCATCTCCTCCAAGATCTTTCATTGGGTCACTGTGATAGGATCTATAATCAACAACCATGTCATTAATCTTTTCAAGCCCCTCAATACTATATTTCATGGCTTCTTTACTAATGTCGACCAGGTTCTTGAGGTTTTTCTTAATCTCAACCATGGATTGTTCCACCTTATTAATCCTTTGTTTGTGGTTACATTTCATTACCTCAACATTCTTAGAGAGTTTTTGAGTCATGATCATGAGTTTCTCCGACTTGCTGGGTTCAGGGGAAGCAGTGAAAATGTCAATTATTGCTTTAACCCCCATTTTGAGGGTGTCAATTTTGCACTCGACCCACTTCCAGGAGAACTCCTAGCTTCTAGTGGCTGCCATGAACAAATTCATCAGACTACCATCCTTCCCCTGATTATATTTCTGGACATTGATAGGGATGTCCAAATTAATCCCTTGGTCCATAATCTTTGGACAATGATCCTTCGCCACCAGCTTTTTCCTTTTAGCGAGGGGTTCGACCTTGGAGATCAGCTTGTTGTTGATTTTGTATTTACTAGCCGCCCATCTGGGGGGATTCTTGATACCGAGCGTCTTAGGAGTGACCATCTTTTCCTTTGAATCCACAGGTTCGTATTGAGGGTCATCAACAGGAACCCCATTATCGTCCAGGTCCATCTCCGGCTTAGAGACATCTTGGACCTCCATCTACAGGCCAATCTCAACAAGCGGGGCCAAAATTTCAAGGGATTTGGCGTGTTCCATGATAAGGAAAATAAGCCCCTCATGAAGAACAGGGTTGTTAGGGTTTTCTAGGTGCTTTTCTAGGCTATTCTCAAGGGAGGAGGCTAGATAGTAAGGAACAGAGATAATTTTACCATGTCGAAAATGATTTAGGATAGTGAAATGGTAGGAGAAGATGCTTGCATACCTACCATCGAGGGTGATATACCTTATTATAATGTCTCCCATGTCAGCCCATGGGACCATGAGGCCTTTTCTATTATAGTCACAATTGGCCATCTTGGTAACCCTGGAGCGCTCCTTCCATTTGTCAAAGAAATTTGATAAATCCTTCTCCCCTATTTTTTTTATCCCTATAAAACCTTCTTCCAGTCGTAGCTAGACCAGTGACCATTGCCAACAAAGTCTCATCAATTTGATAATTGGCACCATAAGCCCTGAGACTCCCTTTTTTCCATCCGTTAACAAAGGCCTCTGTAATCAGACGAGAGGGGCCATGAAGCTAATCCAAGTAGGGGATGAGACCACCATCAATGACTATCTGCGAGACATCTTTATTCTTTTTCCACTTCTTGCAAGTAGAGGGCTCTTGTCTATTCTTATCCCCTCCCATTATACTCATGGTCACCAAATAATAGGAGAACGGGCTCACTATCGCCAACCAGTCACAAAAAATGGGCCACACCCAAAGGATATCCAACAATAGCAGAAAAACCACACAATGAGATAGGAAATCCAGTCGTTGAGGAGGTTTGTAGATTTTTTATTAGGGAAAAATAGAAAGATTCATTTCCATATCAACTTAGTCATGTCATGATGAGGGATCATTGATTAACGGAGTAATCGTTACATGGCAGTTCACATAGATTTTTGAGGAAAGCATCCTTGCTACTCCACTAGTTGGCTGCCACATATCCCATAGCTAGATTGGCCAATAGATCTGCCACCTTATTGCCTTCCCGGTATATGTGCAAGATTTTGAAATCTATCAGTTCATTAATTATATTTCGGCAGACCTTGATCAGGTTGGCAATCATCCAGCTAGGATCCGTGCGACCACTCAGATAGTTGATAGTGTTTAGCAAGTCGGACTCCAACCACACTTTAGTAAACCCCTCTCTTTTAGCCATGTGTAGTCCAATGTGGGCAGCACTCACTTCCGTGTAGTGGTTAGTTTGGGTGCCCAGGGGGAGGGCCACCATGGGAACCAGCAGACCAAAGTGATTCTTAGCCACTCCCCTGCATCCGACCGACCCAGGATTTCCTTTAGCCACCCCATCCACATTGATTTTGATCCATCTTATAGGGGGAGGATGCCATACAACATTTTGTCTACACTGCTTGGTTTTGTGGACTGGGTTGGTAATGTTCCAATCAATTTTCCAGTGACTGATAGTATCCCAATCCTACTGGAGAGTAGGAATGGGGGAGTCATTATTTTTGGTGGGGCAGGAGTGGAGAAATTTCTCTTTGATAGCATTGTGAATTCTAACAGCCACAACAATAGGAGGAGTTTCCAAGTCCCTGAAGACTCTATTGTTTCTTTCTTTCTAGATGCCCCAGGCAATATGAGGAAGAGGTAAATTCCACAGAACACCTAATTCCTGATTATCGAAAGGGCATTTCCATTTAAACCACATTTGCTGGGTAGAAACAGGGAAGACATAGGAAATGTTCCAAATGTTAAGGAAGTAATTTCAGATATCCTTGGCATAGGCTCAATGCAGTAGCACATGGCCAGTATTTTCCTCTGCCTCTTTACAGTGAAAACATCTATTGGAGAAAGGAATACCTCTTCTACAAAGATTATCAATGGTAGAGATCTTTCCTGCATAAACAACCAGAATTTTTTTTTTAATTTTAGGAATTAGGAGTTTGTTCTAGATACCCGCCCAATAGGGGGGGGGGGAGAAGGATCTAGAGATGAACTTATAGGCGTCACAAACTTTGAACTTCCTAAAAGAGGAAAAGTTCTGGAACAGTTCATCCTCCCCTTGAGAGCGAGGGATGTGGATGCAATTCAACCAAGGTTGCATAGGTATCAGATCATTATCAATAGAAGAGAGGTCCAGCCATTCTCCATTTCTAATGTAATCAGCCACCCAGGCGCAAATTTTTCTAAGGCATAATTCTTTGTAGGGTGGAGCCCAAATAGAGTCTGATAGGGGGCCATCACCAATCCACTAGTCATCCCAAAACCTGATTCTAGTACCATTACCTAGCATCCATCTGCAGCCCTGCAAGATAACTTTGGAGGAGCTAAAGAAATTGCTCCAGAAATCAGAAACTGCGTTGGGGATCTCATAGGTTTCCATAGTGTTTTGGATATCAAGAATTGGAGCTTACCATCTTGGCTTAGCAAGGCACCTTTCCATCCAGCCAATTTGTTCTGAAATTTGTCTATAAGATTCACCCAAAAAGAGTCAGGAGCCGGGCCCTGGCAGAGGGGAAGGCCCAGATAGGAATCAAGAAAAGTTCCAATTTTGGAGCCAATAATCAAGGCAATCTTAACTTTCCTATGCTTAGGGGTGTTAAAGAAGATGGAGCTTTTAGACAGGCTATTTTTTTGTCCCAAGCCACGTTCATATATATTTAGAGTCATTATTAAATTATTGGCTTCTTTGATCGAACCTTCTCCCATCAAGAGAGTGTCATCAACAAATTGCTAGTGAGAGCAAGTGGGGGCCAAAGAGGAGGGTCGAAGGCCCATAATATTTCCATTTATGACCTCCCTCTGAATTATTCTACTAAGAGCTTCACTCATTAGAATGAAAAGGAAAGGAGATAGAGGATCCCCTTATTGAATGCCCCTAGACCCAGAGAAAAAACCGGAGGCATATCCGTTAATCAACACAGAGAATTTTGGGGTGGAAACACATTGCTCAATAATGTAGATGAAGTTATCTCTGAATCTAAAGGCCCTGAGGATTCTGAGGAGGAAGCACCAATTAACTCTATCAAAAGCTTTAAGCAGGTCAAGTTTCAGGAGAAAACCCTATTTTTTATTAATTGAAGGCGAGTGGATGTTCTCATGAACCACAATAGGAGAATCCAAGATCTTCCTCCTGGGCACAAACCCATTTTGACATTTAGAGATTAAAGAGGGGATGCAAATCTTAAGCCGAGGCACAAGAATCTTGGTGAAGATTTAATAAATAGAGTTGCAAAGGCTAATAGGTCTAAAATCTTGAAAAGAGTAGGCATCAGATTTCTTAGGGATGAGGACTAGGAAGTAGGTATAATATTAAGTGTTATTTTTCACAAGTATGGTTATTTTGCAAATAAATGGAGAAAAGGTAGCTTAAACCATCAAAATAAATTACAAATATGGATAATGATAAGGAGGTTGAACCCAAGTTGTTAAAAGAATTTATTATGTGCAACATTAATAAATAGGAAAAAGATAATATTCAATACGTATCTAGTATATGTAATAATGACAAGAATGGAAAGGAAAACTTATTTTCTTTCATCACTCAAAATGTCTAGTTTAGAATCAAAATGGAAAAAATGTAATAGTGCTTCCCATGGGTACACAATTTCTTTTCATCTACACCAAGTATCAAAAAAGAAGTGAAATAAGTTAAATTTATTATCTCTCAAGAATAAAATATAATCTCCTATGTTCATGACAACTAGTAAAAAGGGCTACAAAGTGGGACCAGGGGAAAGCTTATTGTAATTGAAATGATAAAAGAATATTAAAAGTTTCTTCTATAAATGTACATTAAATTCTCACCATATTTTATAATTTAGCCTTTTAAGTACATTCAAAGAATACAACAAATCTATAGTGGGATTCCTCAAGACAATCATGAAAGACCCCTCTAGGATCTTGCATTTAATGTATGTATATTAAATTATTTTACACAATGTATTTATCTAAGAGGAATAGGGTTGGAAGGTTTCCAACCATAGTAAAATTTGATAGAAAATATAAAACTTGCATTTTAGAAAAATAGCATAGGCATCCATTTTAGTAAATGAAGTCTAGGAGGAATAAAATCATTAGGATTGGTGTATTTAGACTTCCTTGGCCCCATACAAACCCTCACCCTAGGAAAAAATCAATACTTATGATCTTAATGGTCAACGAAAACAAAAATAAATATATATAGTTCTAAGAGGATAAGTCTAATAATTTTTGGAAGGTGAAATTTATTTAAAGTCTTACATCAGAGGAATTGGAATTTTATCAAGTTCCTTAGATTAGATAGATATGTAGAGTATATACTTTTAAAGGGATTTTTATGTTTTAATGGGAATGAAGACATCAAGAGAGAAAGTTAAACTAGATATACTCCAATATAAAATTAATTAGTAGAAAAAAAGAACAAGATGATCATTGATATACTAAGAAGATTATGGAAGACTAAGGGTGCTCCAAATGAATATTTTGTAACAATAGTATAGCTACTAAATAGATTCTCATAATGATCATGTATGAGAAGATTATAAAACAAGTGTAAACAAAATGTAATAGAGTGTGAAGTGCCTTTAAGTTTTTTAGTGTGTGACATATGGAATTTTACCAAGAAGAGATAGAAATTGGATTACGAAGGAGAAATATAAAATTCTATATGATGTAATTAATATTTTTAAATATACATTTCACATGACCCTATAACTATGAATAGTTTAATTAGCAAGGATGTTGACTTCATAGAAATTGAATCATGGTATGGTATAGTAGCCACCTCATCTATCTCAATAATGGTATACATAGATGATGAAGAAGTAAATGAAGATCAACAATGTTTATTTATAGTAGATCTAGAGAAAATTAAATAAATCTAGAGATCACCTATAATATATTCAATGGCTATCAATTATCAAAATAAATATGTTATAATATATTGGCATCCTAAAATTTCACACCAAAATACAACACTTCTAGAGAAATTCTTCATAGTCAAATACCTCTAGCAATAAAAATTTAAATCCGTCCCTTAGATATCTAGTGTGTAGGGAGACATAAAGATTAAGGAAGATCTATAAAAATTCATAGTAGGTAAAGGTCGATGAATATTTAAATTTCATCTTTTTCTATAGTGATGCAATATATTTTAAAAACTATGCAAAGTTAGAGAAATAGCGTGAGATCAAGGATAATAAGAAAGCTGCAATTAAAATTAGTAGGATATGAGGTATACCTTATGTATCTATGGGTAAAAGTTTGATTGTATTTAAGTAGGTCTATAGAATTAAAAAGAATGTTGAAAAAGGAATGAAAAGAATAAAACAAGGCTATTCATGAAATGATATAAACAGTAGTCTACAATAAATTATTATTTGACATGTTCTCCTAAAGAATGAATAGAAAAAATGTGGTAAACTAAGCAATAACATCCAAATGTAAATAAAATGCATATGAAAGGAATGTGAAATAAATATTTCTAATTCTAACGAAAAAGAATTAAATGTATGTTGAATAATCATCTAGATATGAACTCCAAGATAAGAAAATAAATTTCATAATATAAAGTAGGCACTGTCTATATTATAAATAAAATACCTTAGAAATGGTATAAAAAGTTAAAGTTCTCATATTTATTGTGTTTATGAATTTGGCAAAAGAAATGATTAGAATAAAATATACAGTAAGGTATGTCATGGTGAGATTTTAAATATTGTCTAATATATTGATGATTTTACTTTTATGTATAATAATATATTTATTATTTCTTAGTTCAAATATGATGCAAAGACTATTGGGGGGTCTTATCAAACTACCTAATCTTTTAGCCTTTCAATATCATCCTATTCACATTAACACAAATATCTATAATTATTAAAGTACATATTTATTATAAAATTATTCAACAAAAATTACATGTATTGAGGACTTCAACAAGATACAGAAATTCATAAATTTTACAATCTTTTCTCAACACTTCATAACTTCATAGAATATAATTTTTTCATTCATCCTATAGCTCTCATGGCTTCCTTCAACACTTAAAATACACTTGCAAGATTCTTCTTCTCTTATTTATTCTGTTTTGTGTGGAAAGCTAATTTCCTACACTCTTCCTTATGCAATCTTCTAGAGCTACTTGCGAATTATTTATCCAACCTTATTGTTGTTTATTGTTACTTCTTAACACCATTTAAGGAAATATTTTTTAGATGTTAAATTTTTTTTTAGGAACAATAAATGGTCACCCAAATATGCTCTTTCATTTCCCATACTTTGAAATACCTTAAAAAAAATGAAACAAACATATATTTTTCCTTCCAAAATGTGGCATAAATATTGATACACCATATAAAATGCCTTTCTTTTGTCGATTGATTTTACAAATGAATAAAATATTGAACCAAGTGATGCTCCATTAACAATTTAAGTTTCATTAATTTTTATTTTTTAATATTTAGTAGTTTTTTCTTCCATTTCGACACCAAAATTGAAAAAATAAGACAAGCATGACATGCAACAAGTTAATTATCTAATGAGAAATTATCATGGCATAAAAAAATAAAATAAATATTAATTTTTCTTTACAAGTTCCCTTGAACATGCCAATGGACTCTTGCAACCATTAAAATCTTTATATTAGGCAATAAAATATTTTTTAAACCATAATAAAATATGTTGGTTCCTTGCTAAAATCCTAACCTTCCTTGGATTGAAGGGACTAAAAAGAAAATTTCCTCTTCTAGGGATACTCCCTTTTAATCAAAAATCATTTCACTGAAAAAAGACCTCTCGTGCACCCTTAAAAAATAAAAGTTAATCCTAGGTAGTGAAACGTTTCCACTAATTGTTATAAAAGATCCTAAAAAGTACCTCACTAAACACCCACAATAAAGGATAAAAGGTGTTGAATTCCTAATGTAGTAGCAAAAAAGATAATGTGGGTAAGGGAAAGCTATTAAAATTCATCATGAAAAATGATCGAAAACTTCACTATGCTTCTCTAGTGATTAATATATTTGATAGGGAATGTGTAAAGGGGGATATCACAACCTATTTAGGGGAAAAGAGATCTATTAGACTTGAAAAGCTTACTATTGTGTCAAATATTATTGTGGTGCTAGTTAAAAACCCACCCAAGGAAGAAAGGGAAGAACATTTAGAGGATTTGGCTTCTAATGAAGAAGTTAGCAACGAAGGCAAGAAAACAATGGAGAAACCACTAAATTGTATTCTTGAAGACTCTCTCTCCCATTTTCTATACAATAATACTCTCTCAAGGTGATACCTAGAAGGGATCAAGGTAAAATCATAATGTTGTGTCACATCTTTATAAAGGAAGTGGCCAACACAACTAAAACTATTTAAATTTGACCACATCAAAGAGACAATTCTAAATTGAATTTCAAATTTATGTAAGTTGATGAAATGTAGAAATATTAATGAAATTTATGTTTGTTATTTTTAAAATTTTTAATTTTTTTTTGATGATTTTTAATATATTCAAAGACAGATTTTTTATTGCTCAAAAACTGTTGAAGATTAGGGGTTTTAGTCGATGCTAGAAAAACAATAAATTTTCTTTTAATTTTTTTTTTCAAATAGATGACACATATATGTAGTGCTTAAAAAAATTAAATTAAATTTTCTTGTATATTTTTCTCCTAATAAAATTTTGAAGTCCAACATAGCTGAATTTGATGGTTTTCATTCAACGTCACCTTTTGTCTAGCAAATTTATCATCATTAAAAACCAAATTATACCATTTGGAGAAGATTCTCTCATCTAGTGAAAAATATTAAAAATAATTAAAACATAAAAAAACTTACTTGCAATGTTTTAAAAAAAAAAAAATAATAAAAAAAAAAAAATAAAAAAAATTTATGCCTTGTTGGTGTTGGAAATAAGCCACACCCGGACCGACGATGGACTGGTCCAAGAGGGGCCAATAGCTTAGTGGTAGAGCACTCCAGCAGTGTATAGAAGGTCCTAGGTTCTAGTCCTAGCTAGTCCATGTCTCAACATGGTATCAGAGCCAAGTCCAAGCTAGGAGCCCCAAGCACACGAGAGGTGTGGCTTAAGTGGGGGTGTTGGTGTTGGAAATAAGCCACACCCAAATTGATGATGGATTGGTCCAAGAAGGGCCATTAGCTGAATGGTAGAGCACTCCAGCAACGTATGGAAGTTCCTAGGTTTGAGTCCTAGCTGGTCAAAGTCTCAACATGTCCATATTCTTAACTTCGAGTCTATAAAAGGTTTTTTTAATTTATTTTTATAATAAAATATTCTACCTGAAAAAAAATACAATGAAATTTGAAAATTCTAGAAATGCAGAGCAAAAGGTGATTTAGCTGCCAAATCACCTAACACATAGGTAAGTTCGGCCGAACTATGCTAGTTCTTCCACTGAACTTAGTTCTGTTGATTTGTCCCCTGCCTGTTGTGGACCCTCAACCGACCAAGTGACTAACTTTCATGTTTTTTCAGTTTTTTGGTTTTTTTACAAAGTCAACCGAGGTTAATTTGAAGTTCAAATAGAAGATATTTTTGTGGGTGACTTTTGAAAGGTTTTAATTTATCGAATTTTATATCTTTAACATTAATTTTTATTTATTAAAATAGAGAATGGTTTAATATTTATATTATGTGTAATTTAACATATTTTATTTTAAATAATGGCAAAAAAATAGTTCAATTGTTTATTATAAATAAAAATTAGAATAGATAACATTTTGATTTGGTGCAAAAAAAATCAAATTTAGATGCGTGTTTGTCTTTTCTTTTCTAGATTAATGCTCATATCATTTTTGGATTTTTCAGTTAATTAACTTGCTTGAAGTGTCTTGTTCCTTTGGTATGCATTTTTTTAGATAGAACCCTAAAAGTGATAACAAAAATATCCTCTCCCCTCGCCTTCCATTGGACCTTGGGTGTAAGAGAAATTATTATCATCTTCTTTTTAGGTAGAAGGGCCTACCTCCCAAGCAGTCTGTAAGGCCAAGTGAGAGGGAATGACCCAAGAAGTACTTCTTTATCTCGCTATATAAATTAAATCATTAGGCGAAACTCACGATTAATTAGTGAAGATGGGCTATCCAATAGGTTCCCTCAGTATCCACACTTGTGTGAGATATGTAAAAATCCTCTTATGAGGACTGAGATAGGTTCTTAAGTGCACCACCACCATATGATAGACACCAAGGACCACTGAAGTTCCCCCACTAGACACCTTAGATTAGTAGCCCACCTTTATTTTTTTCTGAATATCGTGATAGCTTAAGTGTAAGGGGATAGTAGGTTCCCCCCCCCAAGATACTCGCCATAAGGCTCTCTGCAATAAGATAGGAATCCTTAGCTTAGCATTGAGCTAGTTTTGGTTTTCTGGGGAGAGGGTGATTTGGGCCATTCTTCAATTCCTAGAGGCCCCTAGTTGTCCTCTCATGCAAAGACAAAATAGTGTATACACCCCATAAGGTGTCCCTTCATTTGTGTTGATGAAGATTCTAGGTTGTGGGCTGAGGTTATTTCCATAGGAACATTGACCTTAGGCTATGAAAGTGTTTGATGTGTATTTGATTGTGCTAGATCCATGGAAATTTGTCTTATTCAGCTTATTGGAGATACACATAATGTTTGTATTTTGACAAAATACCTTCAGACATTAAGTTTCTTCATTGTTTGATGTATTTTTTGGTCACAAGACATTCAACATTAAAATCTGGTCACTCTCAACAACTTGCAAAACTCAAACATAATTTATAAAATTATGTTGAGTTTTTGATTCAATTGTGTATATTATGTTTTTGCAGCATCAATGTTTGGGATTACACTCCATGATCCATCATTTTTCTCTCATTATCTCTCTCTCATCTTGATGATGGATCATAGAGTGTGATCCAAAATGTTATGGAAATGAAATATACACAGTCGAATCTAGAAACTTAGCATAATATTTATCATGAATTGTGGAAGTTTAATATCTTTGATTTATAAAATTGTTAGAAACATGTATGTGTCTGATTTCAATGCATATTTGATCTTTTTGGCTACATCTATGTCTTTTTTTAACATGTACATGGACTTGACTTAGAATATCTTAAACATGCATGCATTTAAAGTTGGGTCTAATTCAGTTGACATATATCTGCATGTGTGCACATGTGTATATAGGGGTCTGTAGATCTAAATTAAATCTCAATAGAACTTTGTCAAATGGAGAATAAAAGGACTAGATTACATAGGTATGATCGAATAAAACTGGCAAAAAATAGGGATACAACACCTACTCAAGAACAAGTTCCCATTGATAATGAAGTGGTTGAAATTTAAGAACGACAAGAAATTGGTCCTAGTCAATCAATAAATTTTTTCTTTGGTATGGCCAATTTGCTAGAGATGGATGAAGACTCTTTTAAATGAGATTTCAACTGAGGATATGGTACAAGAAAGTACATTAAAATTACACTGCAAAATAATTTGGGATGAATATTTTTAAGACAAATCTCTCATTGGAAGAGCACAATTATTTGTAAAGTTATTTAGGAGACAATAAATGACTCCTATTTTGGAGTTGTTGAGTGCTGATAACAAGAAGAAATCACCAGACAGATCGGTAAATCAAACAATGGTTAAAATTTTGCATGAAGCACTGAAATGTATTGAGATCACAAGCTGAGTTGTTGATTTAAGTGTCGCTCGTAGAGAATTTATGACTATGGTTTATAGTAATAAATTATCACATAGAAGACAAACTCAACTAATTTCCCAATTAGTGAATGTCTCTAGAAGAACTAGATAGAGATATATTAGGAAAAGAAACAATTTCAATGAGAATATTGAGAAGAACTGGGTAAATATTTGTAGGGTTCCTCATAAAGATAGAATTGCCGAAGTTGTAAAAAGAGAGGTTATTGAATACTGGACCAGTCAATCTTGTATTTCTTCCAATAGAAGAGACACTATACAGCTGAGGGATGAAGATGGTACAAAAAATTTACATCCAAAATAGTTTATAGACACAACATAAAGTGAACTATTTGAAGCATTCAAGAAAGAATTTCCAAATGTCAAGTTTTGCCAAAGGATGTTTGAGGGATTACAACCATGTTTTGTACATATAAATAAGGTACGTGAAGCTTCTTGTTGTTGAAATCATGTTGAATTTCATCTACACTTGTAGTCATATAAAAAGATAGTGGCAAAAACCATTTCAAATGTAGTCATCCTTGCAAGTACAACACAATTTGTGAAGCCTATTTTATGTGAAAGAGCGAAAGATTCAGATGAGTTCAATATACAATGTATACAAAATGCATGTTTTGTTTGTGGAGATTTGAATATTTTTTTACAAATTGAGAATGTTGATAATCTAATGCAAGTTATGTGGAAGACATTTGAATATGACAAATACCATACAAAGTCAGGAATTGAATCCGAAAAAAATATGTTAAAAGAGAGTGAATTACCTTAGAATGAGTTTATCACTAGATTTTGAAATTTGATATATCCACATATCCAATGTTGTCATGGTGCAAGATGACAAGATAAAGCGTTTTGTGACTCAAAAAATTGCTTTCCGCTAGGTTGTATTCTATCAATTATAGACTACTTTGAGAACTATACATTTAGTCCTCACATAGAGATCCAAAGTCAATAATATCATTCTGAGTAGGTTGCAATCTTTGTACAAGTTTTGTATAGACATGCAGAGTTTCATGTGGACAGTGTTAAAACTGTCGAAGATGAATGCATTATCATCAAGGAGGTTCATTTTTATATCGCTGATGATACTAGTCATGATAGGAGTTATGTAGCCCATTATTTTGACATTCTTTTTGAAAATATCATACAACATGGGATAAATGTTTCACAACATGGGATTTGGTCTGATGGATGTGCTGGGAAGTGTACAAATTGATTTCAATTTCATGTAGTCTTTTAATTAATTGGTATAATTAATTTTTTTAATCTAATATATTAGATTTCATTGGAACTTCATAGGACAATTTAAGTCTACAAAATTATTCAATTTTTTGTCACAAAAACATTCTAAACATGGTGTAAAGTTTTTGTGTAACTTTTTTGAGAGTGGACATGGAAAAGGAGATCATGATGGAGTAGGAGCATTTGTGAAGCATGCACTTTTCCAACATGAACTTGTAGGTACATGTTCAACATATATTCGTGTACTTCATTCAAGAAATCTCTATTTACAGGTATGTATCTTATGGGTCCACTAAATTTCTAAAATGAGTTATTACATCCAGGTAATTGCATATGAAATTCATGTGAGATGGTAGAATGGTGCAAAAGTCATTTTGGTGCTTGTGACACAACATACAACAAACATTATTTTTGGGAAGTTAAAGATATTGATTGATCCAATCCTTATAATTGTCAAACAATTAATGATATTATAAGTTTACATCAAGTGATGACTACGAGACTTAGAATAACTTATGAGATTCAGGTAAGACAAATATCATATTTTTATGTTGATTGCATTGAAAATAAGTCATGACTATAGGACTTAGGAAACCTCCTGTGATTTAGGTAAGAGAAAAATCATGTTTTTTGTGTTGATTACATTGAAAATAATGCAAATATTTAACAATGCTAGAACATTAGAGGTGGATATGCTTCACAATGGAAGATGAAACAATTAGTCACAATGCCTCCTTTTGAAGATAACAACATTGTAGATAGTCATGGTCCTCTATAGTTAGCTAATTATGAGTGTGTTTCTGATTTAGTTGCAGTAGGTACATTTCCATTTTATTTAAATATCCTTTTTTATTTTCATGTGCTTTATTTAAATTTAAATTATTTTTGAAGTATTTATACATTGTAACTTACACTTTATAATTTAATTATTTATAATTTGTGGTTCATAGGTGATATTTTTGCTGTGGTTGCGGATCTTGACAATACAAAAGGTGTTGACTATTATCTAGTAAGATGCACAAAACCAAAATGCAAATTGTCAGAATCAATGGAAGATGATGATGGGAAACAATATCCCACTAGATAAGTCATTGTTGAAGGTACCTATTATCAACAAATCAAGATAGATAATAATGGTGTTACATTTATTGATTACCTACCAGGCGAAAACATTTTGCATTACAGACTAAAAATGATGCCCAATTATCATTGAATATAAAATATGTGTTACAAATTACTTTAAAGAAACATTATAACTAAATACCCATACATACACATACACATACATATATACATATATACATACATACATAGAAACACATACATACATATACATAGACACACATACATACATACATGTACATACATACATACATACATACATAAATACATACATACATAGACACATGTATAGATGTATATACATACATACATACATACATACATACATACATAGACACATGTATAGACATATATACATACATACATACATACATAAATGCATGTACACATAGATACATACACATGCACAAACATACATGAACATACACATGAACATACACACACATACATACACATACACATACACATACACATACACATACACATACACATACACACATGCATTCACATCTATGTATGTGTGTGTGTATGTTTAGGTATATATGTATGTGTATGTGCATGCATAGGTGTAGGTGTAGGTGTAGGAGTAAGTGTGGGTGTGGGTGTGGGTGTATGTTTATGTGTATTGTATGTGTATGTGTTTGTGTTTGAGTATGAGGATTGAAGTTTGTATGTATATGTGTCTTGGTTAGAATTTTTTATGGTTTAATAGTAAGGGTAATGATAAAATGAATATTTTTTTATCATCATTTAATTATCTTGATTAGGATTTTGTTATGGTTTCATAGTGTGTGTTTTCAAAAATTGTTTGGTTTTTCTCTATGATTTCCTACTAAAGTTTTCAAAAAATTGATAATATAAAAAAAAACCAAAAAAACATAACAACAAACATTATTTTTTTTTAAATCACAAAAAGAACACCCCCCCCCCCAAAAAAAAAGGAAGAAATTTGTACATACCTAACAAAAGAGGACCCATCGCTAAGCTCCTTCTTCCAGTTCAATCAAACTCCTAAAGATCCTAGGTGTTAAATGGTGGGAGCTCATAAAAAATCTAGGTTATATAGAAACATAATTCGGTAGAGCTTAGTTCTATCAAAATTTTTGCTCCATGTGCATGCTATACCTACACCAATGGGCGCCACGCGGTAGCAAAATTGTTTGGCCAAACTATTGTAGTTGGCCTCAAGTGCGACACAACATTGTGCTTTGGCCCATCAATATTATCAAAAAATAATGGTGATGAGGAGGAAGATCAACAAGAAGAGAAAGGGGTTAGAAAATAAGAAAAAAATTGGTAGGTTTTATCACCTAAACTTGAAGACTTGATGGCTAGTGTTGAAAATTTATAAAACCCTTAGGACTACATGTGTTGTGAGAAAACTAGAGAAACAATTGCTACTTAGAGAAAGCCATAGAATAGTTGGTGAATTAACAACAACCACATATGAAAAATTGTGATTAGGATGGTCACTATGAGAACAAGAGTTGAGAGAAGGGAAAATAATAATGCATAAATGAAGAAGATACAGGACAAAAAGAAATAAAAAAAGACTACGACTACCAAAAGAAATAAAAGAAGACTACGACTATCACAATGTGGGAGGAAAGTTTGGAGAAAATTCTTAAGGATTGATATAATTAAGAAAAGGGCTATGTTGTTTTAGATACTATATTAAGTGAATTTAATCTAACTATAAATACTAGTAGACAATGGAAAATTAGTGTACATAATAGGAGATGCAATATTAGCATCTATTTTCCATTTTCTTTCATTGGTGTCTATGAAATAATCTATATTTTATATTTTCAATATAGAATTTGAATATATTGTCAACAATATATAGTAGTATCTTATATAATCCATCTCTATACGATCTTAATAAGCTTGAATATTGAACAAGAAGATTGAGATCCACTATCATCTTATAAATGAGCTTTTAGAACACAAAGAAACCAACTATTGACTTTATATATCTAAGTATCTTGTACATATGTTTTCCAATCCACTCAAAAAAGGTGTTTAGAATGTACAAGAAATAATTTGAGCATCATGAAAATGGTGGTAGTAACTTTGAAACACTCAAAATCAACTCTGAGGAGCTAAAAAATGTTTAGTTTAGCTTTAACAATATAAAATGAGCATGAAAGAGAATCAAAATAAAGTGAGGTGCTAGAAATAAGAATCCTAGATTAGTATAAATTATATTCTAAAATTTCTTCTACCTATTCCCAACATCTCTTGGAATTGAAGGCATTCCATACTATAATTTTTACCAAAATTTTATTTATTTTTGGAAGCGTAAAATTTTACATTCAAAGATGGGAAATATTTTAACAATAAAAAAATTATGGGAAAAATCAATTACTAGTATGTGTAAAGTATAAAAGGGTAGTGTTGTCATTTTATGTTAGCCTCATCGTCCATCAATGATACCCAATATGAGATAACCTAAATGGACCATCTTCCCAACTTTGGGGTTCAATTTAACATTTTCCCTTCCTATGGAAAATGTTACATTAAAATTTTGATTCCTATAGTCCAATCCCCTTCACCTTAATCCATCTTTTAGACGTGATGGATTGGATGTTAGGTTTAGTCTTTTTTAAAAGGAAAATTTCAACCAAACCCCAAACTATCAAAAAATGATGCCCCACCATTTGTTTCATCCTTCCTTTTGAGCACTAGGGATCTAAGTCAGCTTAACTTTTTCCATTATGAAAAGAGTTAAGACACATCACCAATATACGATCCTCACAACACTCATTCATAAGCCATTTTAGGGGTCAAGAGTCAAGTTTCATGCTTAACCTTTTCAACTTTGAAGAGGTTATAGTTGAAGCCTAAGAACCAATCACTAATTCCTTCCTAGATCTTTATTCCGACCTTTTGTCATTCACACTTTGAGGGCATCATCTTTAGTTGGCACCTTGTAAAATGAACTTCATAAGCCTGATGCTCAATCCTTGAGCCTTGATACTACTTCAATTTGACATTCTTAGGACATTATTGATATTAATGTTTCATCTACTCACTTAACTACATGATCTTTAATCATTGAGATAGATGGATGCATTCAAATGTGTTTTGTTATTGTAGGACCATTTTGTCATATCTCCATGCTCAACCCATCGATTTTAAGGGTGATTTCCTTCTAGATGCATGTTTTTCATAAAAGAACCTTGTGAAGGTGTGGTGAAATCTCTCAACATGTCTCCTAAGACTCATTAAAATAGTTTCATGTGATATAGAGTTAAAATTCTCTACACATGCATTCTTCATGTGAATGTTGGCTTGATGATGATTGTAATGTATTCATCATTTGTTGTCATTGATGAAACACTCTCTCTCACACACACATATGATTATATTGACTACCAGTGTAACTTCAATTGTTTACTCTGTCAACCGATATGTTAGAGGTTATACTAAGAGGTTTATCTCTAACCTGTACTTTGTGTCAACTGGTATGTGCATAAGAGACAGTATGTGATTATACTAAGTCAGCATCAAGATGAAGATCAAGATGGAGATCAAGCAGAGATTTAAGGACAATGGTTCATATGTTTTATTCAAACCGATATTTGGTAATTTTGTGATGAGTTACTTGCACTGACTTCTTGGTGGCAATTTTTGTGATGAGTTATGATCACTTGTCTAGATACACTGCACCTAGGAAATTGTGTTATGATTTCTTAAGACCGACATGAAATCATAAGGTCTATATATTGACATTGCAATGAATTATTTGAAAAGGTGAAAAGTGTTATGTTATGTCTGAAAGGAAAAAGAGTTGAGTTGTAGAGTATGCAAAAGAGCAGTGTTGAATATGTTTAGAAGGATCCGGTTAAGCAATTATTGTACTATTTAGAACAGATCAAACCATTCTTGTTGTTTTCTAACCATTACAGCAGAATCAAATCCTCTAACTGGGTAAGCTCTAACAAGATTCAATGTATAAATCCTTTAATAGGGTGATCCATTAGATTGGATTCAAAAATCCTCCACCAAGTTTACTCCTAACAGGGTACTACCTTTAATAGGGTATAAGCTTCTAATCAAGCTTTGGGATCTCTAACAAGATTTGCTCCTAGCAGAGCACTTTGTAGACCTTAACTGGTTAGTTATCTATTACTGCAGATAGTTAACTTGTGAGTTCCATCTCGCCGTGGTTTTTACCTATTTTTCTTTTCCACGTACAAACACTTGTGTTATGGTGGATGCTTTACTTTTTGTGGATGTTGTTATATCTTTTTGGATTGCATGCATTGTGTTATATCTTGGTAGTATCATTGATTCACCCCCCCCTCTCAGTGCTTTTCAAGTCCATCAATTAGTATGAGAGCCTAATTTCTTTGAAGCCTAATCACTTATAAGGGAGCCTTGAAACCACTATGGGGGACATGAGCTACTTTGAGATGGCTATAGAGCTAGAAGCTAGCAGAAATGAACTTGAAACCCTTAGGGTCAAACTGAAAGCTTCACAAGTCAAAAGGAGAGAGTTAACTAAACAACTATTAGAGATATCTGATAATAGTTCTTCAGATGAAGCCACTATTGATGCTTTAGCAGAGGAAGTTGAAAAGTTAAACAGTGAGAAACTGAATCTGAGGAGAGAGCTAGAAGGTCTCACTATCTGCATGAGTCAGGAATTGGAATCCATAAGAGTTGTTGAAGATCTTATCAAGGAAAGAGATCAAGAGATTACAAAGATCAAATGGGAAAGTGTCACTATGCATGAGCATTTGACTGCTGAAAGAGAAGAAAAGGAGAACCTGTAGCTAGATCTTGAACTGACATCATCTCTGAGAGAGAACCTGTCAAAGCATAATGAAGATCTTACCAAACAGCTTGCTGAAGCCAATCAGAAATTGGAGAAGTTCATCAGAAATTATACCATGCTGGAAGAACAAATTCAATCACAAAAAATGAAGGGTGATATCTTTGGAATTGGTTCTCACACAAATGAAAAAGGTGAATCCTTTGGTACAAAGAGAAACAATCCTAAGAACAAATCTGCTCCTAAGATCCATAAGCCTACCGGTAAGAAGGTCTTTAAACCTGTTTGTTTTGTTTACCATAAACTTGGTCACACTGCAAATGTTTGTAGAAACAAACCTAACAGAAATGAAACTTACAATACTAATGCTAGGTATGTGTCCAAGAAATTTGAAGGTCATTGCGTCACATGTGGAATGTATGGATATAGATCTGTTGAGTGCAAATATGGAGCAAACAATCCTGTACCACACATGCATCCAAGACCAAATGGTGACCAGATGTGGAACTTTGACAACTGGGTAAACTCAAACTGGCAAAGACCCTACGACAACCAGTTTAGTCCATTTGAGATGGAAAAGATAACAATATTATTTGCACCATCTGTAATAACTTTCGTCATGTGGCTATGAACTACAGAAGAAGAATAGGAAGAGGAAATGTAGGACCTTGGAGATCATCTGGTATGGCCTATTAGATCACTATAACAAATCGTGACACTTAGCAAAATTCTGTAGATCCACAAATAGCAAAGCAGTCAATTCTTCTAATGATCAGAAAGGAAAGAAAAAAGTTAATGTTGAAGAAACCAGAGAGGAAATGAATCGGATTTGGAAGAAGAAAAGTGATGACTCACTTGGAGAAGAAACTGTTCCTTCACCTAGTCAAGAGAACCCTGCACCGGTGACTGAAGCCTTTTTAATATGGCTAAGGGGAGCTTAATGGTTAAAATACCTCTGGACCCCTTGTGAAAAATGAGCGGGAAAATAATTCTGAAACATGAAATTTTGGTAAGTTTTTGTCAATATGTTGTCAACCGGTTTTTCCCTTTTAGCGGTGAAATTTGGGTTTGTAACCCTAACGGGCGAGCATTTAATGCAATAGGTAAAAAGGATTAAAGTGAGTTTTACTTTTTCATTTTTTCCCTAACGCATTCAAGAAATAAATTTGGAGTGCTTGCTGAGCTGAGAAAGATTGTTTTGTTGTTAATTGCCAAATTGTTTCGTGATTTGTGAAATTAAGCTAAATTGAAGGTTGCAGAAGCTCGAACTGGTGTGCACTTGGGCATTTCAACTAGTAAATGGGGCAACGTGTGCAAAAAAAGGTATTGCTTTGAACATACTACTTCAAATATTGTTCATTTGAAATGGCATCAACTTCAAAGACTGTAGAGAGGTTAATGATTACTTTTGAGCCCATGGAAGCTATAAAGGCAAAACAGATTGTGTCATATAATGCATTGTCACAAGTTCCAAGTGGATTTTTGGTCAAAGGTGATTTTTCTAGTTACATCGACTTCAAGATGGAAGATTTAGGGTCTCTATACATTTACACATAGTTGAAATCACTTTGTGATGAGAACGGTAAGATTAAGACAAAGTATGCTAGGGTTTTTCAAAAGGGTTTTCATAATGCTGCTTATTTTCTTGAAGATTTTGAAGAAGCACATATTAGAATAATTTTGAGTCGAGTTCATGGAGAAAAAATGCATTTAGAAAGAACTCACACAACTACAAAGGAAACCATTCAAGCTGTGACTGGCTATTTCTCAATCAGCGAAGTACCTGAGTTAAGGAGAATTTCTAAGGATACTGTCTTCAACTTAACCGGTTCTACATTTGATGGGCATTCTTTTTTCGCTAACAACATTAAAGACCCTATAGTAAAACTAGCAACAAGGGTAATAGGCTAACGAGTATTTTACTCTAGTAGACTTAATAGTGTCCCTTCAACAGCAGTTCATACAGCTCACAAAATGATTGTTGATAATGCAAATTATGATCTCTATGAAGCTATCAGGAGTAAATTTTTTTTGAATTTGCAATCTATCAAGAAGGATGGCAATTTGAAATTCAAGTTTGTTCAGCTATTAGTTGGACTATTCTTTTATTTTGAAAGCTTTCTACCAAGAATTTGAGACATTGAGTGGTCAAAGGACTCACCAGTCTCAACACATATTAAGAACATCATCAAGGCTATAAAGAATACTTTCCCTACTGCCATGAATAAGTATTTTAACGAGTTCCAAAAGAAAATGAGCATGAGAATGAGACTACTAGAAGAAGTTGTAAAGCACTTTGAAAAGGATATAATCTTCACTGTTACCACTGATTTTTGCTTGATGCAAGAAATTGAGCCAAGAGAGGATGAAATGGAAGACATGAATTATGAGGTAAACTATGATCTACTGGTTGTTTATGCTAATACCCTTATAGCATCACATAAAGTCAAAAAGAATGCAAAATTGGACATTGTGGCAGTCCAAGATGCACCTGCACAACCAGTACTGCACCTATTAAAAGTGCAAGAGGAAAGAATAAAAATTCTAATGAAGCATCTCTAGAAATAAAGAGTACTAGGGCTACCCGGAGTGTCCTAACCAAAAAGGAACTGAAACCAAAAGTATATATTAAGAAGGAGACAAAGAAGAGAGGAAGAAAATTAATTTTGCAACTAGACTCTGAGGGAACGGATTCTGTTGAAGGACCAAAGAAGGCAAAAATAACCGATAGAATATCGAAGAAGGTTAAGAAAGTGCCAAAGGCAACTGTGCCTATTGATATATCATGTTTCAAGCTAGAAACTCATTTTGAAAGAACAATGAAGACACTAAGGAGGAATAGGTTTGACAATGTAAAAGAGCATTTTGATTCCTTCACTGAAAATGAGAAAGAGAAAGTGATTGAATAGGTAATCACTCATATGTGTCATTACAGTAGATATCCACATGAACTAGAAAAGGATATCTCAAATTATTTGTACACTATTCTTTTGAATAAATGGGAGGAAGCTATTAAACTAGAAAAATAAATCATTGATGACGTATTTGTACAATATTTCTCTAAATTTTCTAAAGATGATATTAGTGCCTTAGTTGCTCTATACAAATCTCAGTTTACATTCAACTTGATGAGGTCTATCCTCTCAAGAAAAGGATGATTCCATTATTCATGTTGTCTATGATGTTCAAGACATAGTTGACTTATCTGGAGATAACACTGCACCAGATATGGAGCCTCCTGCAAATGCTGATTGTCGTCACACAATCCTCTGAAAAGGAAACATAGAAGAATATAGAGAAAGAAATCATTAAGGTTGTATCCTCTAAACCAACAAAGAAGAAACAACTTGATGAAGATGATAATGATTCTCTAAGTATCTCAGGACCTATTTATATAAACAATTTGAGCGCATCATAAATGATGAAGATTGCAAATATCATGCAATCTAGAGCACATAAGAAGAGATTGAAAGAGAAAAGGGTTGAAGCTGAAACAATTCAAACTAGAGTAGATATTTTATCTGGTCTGCTACCAGAAACATCTACAACACATCTATCTATACCTATTAGAAAACTTGGTCAGTTATTTGTAGATGCATTTGATGAAATCAAGTCACTAGAAGATGCTGCTCAACTGCATGCTGAAAAGAGTCACAAGAAGAAATATGGAGAAGAATTGGAAAAGGAAGATAGTGGCAAAATGGCTCTATCACACAATAAAAGCCTATTGAGTAAAGCTATTGGAATAGGAGGAAAGTATCTTGCTTCTACCTCCAATGTTACTTTATTTTATTCTAACATTTCAAAAAGTCAAATTGAAACAGAGCAAGAACAGGAAAGGATATACAAGGCATATGTCCCACTCCAGGACTCTATACTTGCCTTTAGCAAATCTGTAGATGATTTGCATAACAGACTGGACATCTCTGATAATGAGAAGGAAAAGAGACTTCGATCTCTTAAAGAACTCAAAAGTCAGCTCACATCATAGGTAGACATACTTTAGAGAGCCCACTCCAATGCAGAAGCTATTCTTGCAACCCCTGAAACCTGCACACTGGACTCAATGGAATAATTTCATTCACAATTGATGTCTACATTTGAGTATACTGAGAACATATTGGAATCATGGGAAAATGCTTTGTGACAGATGAAGAAGAGCTACAATGATATTTTATAAGATTAGCTACTGCATGAACTTTTAAGTTATTGTTGTATATGTTGAACACTTTGATAAAAAATTTCTATATATATATTTTACTTTTTCAATTTGGCATTGTTTTCAAAAGGGGAGTAGAAATGCGTATGTCTATTTTTGAAAATTTTGTATAATGTATGCATTAAGGGGGAGCATGAGTAAATGTATAAATTTGTTGTGTGTGCACACTTAGCGGTATTACTGTAAAATTTTCCAAGTGTTGCCATCAATGCCAAACGGGGAGATTGTTGGCTTGATGATGATTGTAATGTATTCATCATTTGTTGTCATTGATGAAACACTCTCACACACACATATGATTATATTGACTACCGGTGTAACTTAAATTGTTTAGTCTGTCAACTGGCATGTTAGAGGTTACAATAAGATGTTTATCTATAACCGGTACTTTGTGTCAACCGGTATATGCAAAAGAGACAGTCTATGATTATACTAAGTCGGCATCAAGATGAAGATCAAGATGGAGATCAAGTAGAGATTTAAGGACAACAGTTCATATGTTTTATTCAAACCAGTATTTGATTGTTCCAACCGATATTTGGTAATTTTATGATGAGTTACCACATTTCGTGATGAGTTACTTGCACTGATTGCTTGGCGACAATTTTTGTGATGAGTTATGATCAGTTGTTCAGATACACTGCACCTAGGAAATTGTGTTATGATTTCTTAAGGCTGACATGAAATCATAAGGTCTATATATTGACATCGCAATGAATTATTTGAAAAAGTGAAAAGTGTTATGTTATGTGCAAAAGGAAAAAGAGTTAAGTTGCAGAGTATGCAGAAGAGAAGTGTTGAATATGTTACGAAGGATCTTATTAAGCAAGTATTGTGCTACTCAGAACAGATCAAACCATTCTTGTTGTTTTCTAACCATTACAGTAGAATCAAATCCCCTAACTAAGTAAGATCTAACAAGTATCAATTTATAAATCC